>NC_141691.1:427283610-427454419 GCF_964263255.1 Lissotriton vulgaris
AATGGAAGGGCATTCCAGAAAGGGGGGTCCAAGGTGGAAAACCTCATGCCTCCAAGCTTTTTCCTCCTGAAACGAGGGACGCATAAAAGAAGCTGGGAAGAGGAGCACAAATCTCTATTAGGGACATAATCTTTGATTTTGGAGTTAATAAAAGCTGGCGCAGTGCCTGCAAGGGCCTGGAAAATCATGAATCCCACCTTAAATAAGGAACGCTTAAGGATGGGCAGCCAATGCAGAGTTTTTAACAGCGGGGTAACATGATAGAATTTAGGAAGTTTGTGAATCAATCAGGCAGCCTGATTTTAAATCAGTTGTAAGCGCCGGAGTTCACATACAGGAGCAACCGCGTACAGAGCATTGCCATAATCAAGGCGTGACATGATCATAGCAAGGAGAATGAGTTTGAGAGCTGCCAAAGAAAAAAAAACGGGAAATCTTGCGTATAGTACTGAGTGTCAGGAAACATGATGATACCACAGTACTGATCTGAGAACGCATTGTAAGATCGTTGCTGACTTGGATCCTCAGTGTTTTCACAGAAACAGAGGGTAAAGGGGGAGAACCACCAGAGGGGCCAGAAGGTGGAGGGCCAGGGACTGGAGGTGCCACCGGTAAGTACCAGCTCGGTCTTATCGGGGTTCAACTTAAGATGGTTGCCATTCATCCAGTCGCTGATAAAAGTCATAATAGTTTGAAAATGAAGAATAGAGGCTGGGAGAAGAGAAAGATTAAAGATCAACTGGAGGTCATTGGCATAATTAAATACTGTGACATCCATTTTTTGCAGAGCAGAAATTTGAGGGAGAATTTAAAGGTTTAAAAGAAGAGGAGAAAGAGAGGAACCCTGGGGGACTCCGCAGAGAAAAGAGCGTGCAGGAGCAGAAAAACCTGCCAACTGAACAGCCTGTGTGCGGTTCCCTAAAAAGGAGGTGAGCCAGGCCAAGGCGGGTCGCCGAATGCCGGCGCCAACGACACGGTCGAGAAGAATGGAATGATCGACCGTGTCAAAGGCGGTGGACAAATCGAGGAGAACCAATGCCTGAGGGGAGTTAATATCTGCACTCCCTCTGAGCTTGTCCAGAACAGAAGGAACAACAGATTCTGTAGAATGTGATGGACGAAAACCCGCCTGATGGGGAGCTAAAAAGTGACTTTCCTCAATAAAAGCACTGAGGCAGATGGTGACATAGCTCTCCAGGATCTTTCCCAAGAAAGGAAGCAAAGAAATAGGACGAAAGTTAGAGAGAGAAGTGGTATCAGCGCCTACCTTTTTTAGGATTGGAATTATTTTGGCTGATTTGAACAGGTCAGGGTCAATTCCCTGGGTGAGTGAGTTATTGAGAAGAGTTAATGTGGGTTCGGGACAAGCAGAAAAGTTATCTCTCAGTATGTGGGCAGGGCAGCTGTCTGAAGGAGACCCTGATTTAGCCTTCATGAGCAGAGTAGAGAAAACTTCCCATTGAGATCGGGGTAAATTGATCTAAAGAAAAGGGGTTAAGCGAAGGTTGAGGACATGAGAAAGTAGAGGAAGGCAGGAAAATATTATACTTGCTTGATGCGATTTACTCACTAAAGTATTAATTGAGGGTGTTGCAGAGTAGTTGGGAAGGAACCGGCTTGGGAGTGGCTCTGTCAGAGGTGGCTAACTGATGAACAATGGTAAATATTTCCTTGGATTTATTTGTAGCAAGAAGGATCTCGGAGGAAAAATGTCCCGATTTTGCATGTAAAATGGCTCTTGTATAATCACTAGAGTAAGTATGTGTTAGTACCTGTATGAATAAGTAAGGTGATGTGTCTATAACTGTATAGGTGAGTGTAAATGACTCTTTGCATGATTGACTAGGTGTGTGAGTAATTCTATGGAAGAGTGGCAATGTATGAGTGTCAGTATAGGTGAATGAGTGCTGTATGGATATGTGACTGAATGTATGAGTGACTGTGTGGGTGACCGAGTGGACGTGTGTATTGACATTTGAATCAGTGAGTGTGTATAAAATGTAAATCCAGTACTTGTATAGCGCACAAATCACCCCCAAAGGGGTATCTCGGTGCTGGGGACCGTTGGGAAGATTAAGCGAGCTATTGCCCAGAGTTGCATGGTGCTGGGCAGACCCCTGCCGCCGGGAACCAAACCGTGATCCCCAGCGTCCAGCTTCAGTTGCCCTGGCCGTGGCGCCACACCTCTCCCCTAATGTAGTAACTGGTATTGGTGTGACTATGATTTCGAAAATGATAGTCTGTATTTTAGAGTGTGTGTATCAAAGGTTATATTAGATTATGAGGAGGTGCATCAGATTATCATTTGGATGATGTCACTGATTTTGTCATGCATGATGCCATATGTGATGACATCAGCAGTGCATTGCTGGGGTGCGAGTTATAATTATCTGAACTAACTATAACGGCCAAATACCTCTGTTTTGTACAAGTGAAATGTCCAACTAACTATAACGTCCCTGAAACCTATGTTTTTTCAGTGAATTTCTAAGGTTTTTTAAATGCAAATTTCTAACTATAACGTCCCTGAAACCTATGGTAGTAATCCATCCCTGTGTAATAAAAAAATAATAATAACTTGGTACTTATATAGCGCACGACTCAACAGGCGCTGTACTCATACAGTAGGTACTCTTCCTGGTTTTTCCCTGTGAAATGTCCACTCCTGGGCACCCCCATGGTGAAACCAGGCATCCGAGCGCTGTTGGAGCCGTTGTGGAGATTAAGCAAGCTATTGCCCAGAGTTGCAGCGTGGGACCCATGATTAGAATAGGCACTGAGGCGAGAATAGCAGGTCCAGGGAAATTTTGAGCCCGAGACCCACTGAGGCGTGAATTGAACCCTGGTCCCGGGCCAGAGCTCTGCATCAAGGTCTGCCGTTCTAACCATTGAGCCACACTTCTCCACTAAACACTATAGCTTGACCAGACTAGTTAAGATTAGTTTTCAGGAATATTGACCTCAACCAGACCCTGTCACCATCACAACTCAACTTCCCATCACAGCTGAAGAACACACTTTAACCTTGTAGCCCACCATCATCACTGTCGGTGTCACTGGTACCATGAAGACCATCCACTGGGAGTCCCATCTAATCCTTGTCCCCACCACGCCTTCCACAAAGGACTCTTATCATTCAGCGAAACACTAGAACCCATCCTCAATACCTCCATCAATTTAGCCACATTTCCAGACACCTGGAAACAAGCCATTGTCATGTATCTATTCAAGTAACCATCCACTAACCCAACCAAACTTTCTAAATACAGACCATTCTGCATCCTACTACACCCAGCAAAGTTCTTAGAGAGGCTCATCAACCAACCCCTCACCAATCACCTAATCAACCACTAAATCCTTAATGCCATGCAGTCTGAATTCAGGCCTAACCGCCAGTGACAGCCACATGATCCTTGACAGAGGAGACATGGTAGTCCTCATTCCCCTGAGCCTTTCTGCAGCATTTGATACAGTCTCAGACCCCATCCTTATCAAGTGCCTGCCTGAAATTGGAATCCAAGGACCCACTCTCCTCTGGGTCTGTTCCTTGTTAATGGATAGAACATAACCTGCCAGCCTGACACCTAACCCCTTAGAAGCCTACAGATTCATTTGTGGGGTGCCTCACGGTTTATCACGCAGGCCCCATACCATCTTCAATGCATACATGATCCCTCTGGAGAACCTCATCTGTGCACACAACATCAGCATCCTCTCCACGCTGATCAAACACAGCTCATACTCTCTCATTTAGACAAGATCCCTACCACAAGAAACAAATTTACAGCCTGCATGACCAAAGTCGCAAATTGGATGAAAGCCACCTGCCTCAAGCTCACCACCGACAAGACAGAACTAGTGATCTTCAGCAAGAACACCTCACAATAGGGCTTCAATTGGTGTCCCATTGCATTCTGACCTACACACACACACACCAGGAACCTCAGAATAATCAACCACAAACTGGACATGATCACACAAGTCAACTCCGTCATTGCATCCTGCTTCCCCATCAGAAAAGCTTCAAATGGGTCACAAGCAAAACTAGAAAAAATGTCTCTCATTTCCTAGGGGTGTTAAAGGTAGGTACAGGTCGGGACCAATAGGTCCCTTCCTTGAGGTGGGTACACCCCCTAATATGCACCTTGTATTGGGGCGTTAGCCTCACACTGGCTGGCTTGGTCAGCCCACGTGCAAGATGGCGGGGACTGAGATTTGTGTTTCATCTCGCCTCCCTACCTGAGGGGTGGGGTAGGCAAAGGTGGGCACACCTGTCCTCCTAATTTGGTTTTCCCCCCTATTTTCTCACCCAAAGTGGGGGTCAGAACCTGTGGGGGCCAGTTTCTGGGAGCATCAAATTGCTGGGGTAGCTCACAAAGGCGGCAGGCCTTTGAAGCTTTCCGTTTGAGGACCCTGCCCATCTGTGTCGGTTTACTGAGAAGTTTGATCTCAAACTTCCCAGTTTTCAGTAAAGCAATTATGGTGCTGTGGAGTTCGTAATGAGGAACTCCCATTCCATATGCTCTTAATGGAATAACTGCAATTACAATGTCTAAGAATTAACTTAGACACTGTAAGGGTACAGGGCTTATGCACTTGTACCTTCACCACTGGTACAGTGCACCCAGCTATCGGGGTGGCTTACCTATGCCAGGGCAGTGGGTTGTAGGCATGGCACACAAGGATATGTGCCATGCCAACTCAAATTTGTTCTGTGCCAAAACATGTAGCCTGCATTGGCAGTGTGTGTGTCTGTATGTGTGTACAGGGCCTCTAATGGTGGCACAATAAGTGCTACAGCCCTTAGAGGTCTTCCCTGGTCACAGTGCCCTTCGTACCTATGGTACCTTGTACAAGGGACTTCCATGTGGCCAGAGAGTTGCCAATTTGGTTTTGTAACAGTACACTTTAGATAAAGAAGATAGGCCCTGGGTACCTGGTTGGCAGGCACCTAGGGCACACTCAGTCAAAGCACATCACATTTAGGCAAAAAGTGGAGGCAACCATGCAAAAATGGGCACTTTCCTACATGTGGTTTTATCTGTCATATGACACTAATAGCAGTAATGCATTCTTGGCTAGACGATTGAGGGGCATATTACCAAGCAATAGCGATAATTATCGCTATTGTTTGGTTAGCGGGAAAAAAATATCGCCGAGCACCGAGGATTTTTACCGCTGAGATACCTTGATATTATCAAGGCTTATCTCAAAAGCAGTAAAAATCCTGCGAAATGCATGAATATCACTGAATAATCAGCGATATTCATGCATTATCGTGACAATGCTCTTAGCCATGTTATCCACCTTCCATTGGATAACATGGCTAAGAACTGCTTATAGCAGGCGTCAGCTTTTGGAGATATTCGCGCTTGGCGCGAATATTTCCAAAAGTTGTTAATAGGCGTTAGAGATGTTAGCGACTGTTTTCAGTCGCTAACATCTTGGCACGCCCATTTTGCATGTCATTAGCGATAATTATCGCTGACATGCAAAGTGGGCCCCTAAATGCCCGCTATCGCCTACCAGCTGTTGCTAACTGGTGTTAGCGACAGCTTGGTAATAGGGCGATAAAATTATCGCCGCATTAGCGGGAAAAAGTCCCGCTAATGCGGCAATAATGCCCTTGGTAATATGCCCCTGAATTCTTTATAGATGCTGGTCCTGGTTGAGCCTATGCTGTGGGCTGAGGTGGTGCTTTTATAGCTGTTGTCTGCAAGGCAACACACATGGGGACAGTATAAAGGAGAGATGTAATTCATCAACACCACTATTTACTGCTGTTACTTTACATGTATGAAGCTGTATGTCACTGGCATTTGTGACATGTACACCTCTGGCTGAAGTTTGAGATGTCTGCTGTTTCCAGATGGGGTGAATTGACTTAGGGATCAGGCGAAAGTTGACATGAAGAGGTATAGTGATCCTCCCTGACCTGAGATTTGTAATTATTTTAAGGAGTGTATGTGTATATTTTAATCCTGTTTTCTGCGGCTGTTTGCACAAGAGGGAGATGCTGTGTTCTTTTTCCACCTTCCGTTCCGCTGCTAGCTTAAAGTCTCAGATAAAGTGAGATACTGGACTGCGTTTACACAAGTATTGCTGCTACTGTATTGCTTTCTGGTTAGGATATGATATGCTTTATACATTCTGTTTGCTGCTAAAATCAAATAGGCTGCTGAGGATGAATTCTACATTTTTATCTAGTATTTTAAATTGTTGATATTTATTGCCCCCCGTTCACTTTAGTTCTTTTTCAGGATACATCTTGCCATTTTATTCCGTTTAACGTTTGTGGCATGAGTGCTGCTATATGTACATTTTCTTGTATTAATTTGTATGCATTTTATGTGGACCTCATTTGAGTTTCAAATCTTAATAAATATTTGAATTGAATTGTGTTCCCTGTCATGGTTAATGGTGATTCCATCCAGTGGGCGTTATGGAGGCAGATTCTAGGGCTATCACAGGGAAGACACTTTGCCATCACTATTCTTGCAAACTTTTCCTTCACCTGCCTCCTCACATTCTTCCATTTCTTTTGATGTTTTCCCATAATGTCCACTTTAATTCCCTTTGTTCCATGGCTGTGTCCTCTGTTCTACTGAGAGTGTTGAGACAGGTTTTCTTAGTGGTTAACTACACAAGTCACCACAATATCAGGCTCACCTCAGTGAAGTTCATTTCACTCTTCAGTGGGATGGTCTGCACCATGGTGACTGCAGCTGGTGTCTAGCTACATGGCTTCACCCAGCATAAGGGGAAAGCACAGACTCAAGATCGTGGATTTTATCTATTGGCTTGCAAATGTAACAATTATCAGGCGCGCCTTTTCTCCCAGGTGATGACAATTTACATATTATTTTAGTTTGTACATTTTCATAGAGTAGGCAGAGATCTATTGCTACACTATGTACAACTATAGTTTGCCCAATTAAATGTATATTCATAAAGATGAGTTACAGCTGTATTTTGAATTGCATGTCTCTCCATCCCCGCATTTATATGATTACAAGTGGATGGAAATGTGTGCGCCTACTCCTAGGCATACATCTTAGCCCGTAGTTTGCGATTTGCATTCCCGCAGGTAATTGCACTCAGTCATAGTGTTAAATCTGTACGCCTATGAATTACCTTTGTGCATCAGGCCCTGTGTGTTTAAAAAGATAATATTGTTTTATCACAAGGAAGCCCATTTTCTTTTCTTAAATGCACATTGACAGACTTTTTCCTTTAAATGTTTCATCAGCAAGAACTACTATGAATTAAATAACCTATAGAGACAACCTTTGTGCGTTTACGTGATCGGATGGGAGAAGGATAAATTGCTAACAACATACTTTTGGTATTTTTCAGTTCAAAATGAAGGTTAACTTTAACCTTCAGCATTAATGCCCTTTCTGCAATGTGAAATCAATGCAGAACAACGATAAACACATATTTCATATGCACAATACAGTGAGCACATCAATGTCTGTGACAGATTGATGGAAAGTGGAAACGCTGAATTTACAAGGGAAATCTGAAATTACTCATTGTCACTTATTTTGATGAGCCAGAATAAGAACTCTAATGCTGTTTTTAAATTGATTTAATGATCAAAAGGCTAATGAACAAGAATGCTATTTCTTTGTAAGGGCCTATATGCAAAGCTAGGTTGTGGTCACCAACCGCAATATAGCTTTTGGGTATGTTTTAATCTCGAATTGTGATTTAGTAACACATTACTAAACCACAAGATCTGTTTCAGCATACATACGGAATCACACATTATAGGGGCTTGTGTAGGGCATCCTATCCCATTCACAATGTCTTGAAGAATTTATCAATGGTTTGCCATCACAATTGAGGTATCAACCCATTGATAGGCTACAACAGTGTAAATTGGACTGGATTCCGAAGAAATCTTTTCCCCCTGGAGATTGTTGACGAAATCATTTTTAGGACTAGGCAGTAATCCATGACTATCAACTTGGTCACTAGAATTTTCATGAGCAATGCACTCATGTGAAGGAAGAACATCTGAGCCTATTGCCATCTTATACACATACATTGCCATGTAAGAAAGACTGTGGCCGATTCACAAAGGTAAAGTCTATCTTTACTACTTTCAGTATTCACAAAGGGCATTTACAAGTGGAAAATACCCTTTGTGAATGCAGAAAGTTGTAAAGTTACACGTTGGTCTCAATTTACCTTTATGAATCTGGCCCTGGCTATGTACCAAATCGGTACAATGTGTAACCTTCTACTGTAGGCAAAGCCTTCTGTAGGCAGTTTCTTTGTTATGGTATCTTGTTATGATGATTTTATAGCACTCTTTCATCCATGGCTTTTTTCAGGTATGTGGTAGCTGCATTGAGGGGCCTGTGGGAGAGCTGTGGCACAGTGGCAAGCGTGGCTTATTACAGAGCACGGGATCGCGGTTTGATCCGGGTGCCAGTGACAACTATCTGGGCGATAGTTTACTTAATCTGCACTATGGCCTCCATCACCTGGATACCCATAGGGGACGGGCAATAAATTGTTCTTTACAAAACTGGAATTTGTATTATTATTTAAAACTCTGGTCTTCAGCTTTTTGCGGAATTAAAGAAGCAACTAGGAGGCTCTAATATGGTGTCAGAGGTTGTTCCATGCTTTAGGAGTGTTGGGTGAGAAGGTACGCCTCCAGCTGTGATTTTGCCAATGTACGGTACATGCGCTAGTCCAGTTGAGTGCAAGTAGGCAAGATCCATGTTGTGTAGTGCATTGTATGTGTGGTTGAGGAAACTGAACTGTGCATTTTGATGTATAGTGATCCAGTGTAGTTCCCTGAGGTGTGATGTTACCTGAGAACAGTATTGGAGGTTGAGGAAAAGTCTGGCAGTGCTGTTTTGTTTGAAAATTAGTCTCCAATCATTGTATTTCCCGAGGTAGTACTATGCGTTTATTTATGTCAACAATTTTAATAGAATCCAAACATTTAAAGAAAAAGAAATGTGTCTCTGTTTTCTTCTCTGATTTCAGTCTGTTATCTCAAGAAGAGACGTATTACTTCTTTTGTTTTAAAAAATGTAAGTACTTTTCTCTTCTCCCTTTAGATCTCTGATTCTGCTCCCTGCAAGCTCTTCCTAACTCTGCTTTTTTTTCTGGATCTACCTATTTCCTGTTTCTTTCATTGTTTCCTTTTCTTTGATGTCAGTCTCTTTTTTCTACAGGGCTTGATGAGTTCCGTATCACTCCATAAAAGTTAAAAAATGAGAAGTGGAAACAAATTAAAGAAATAAAAGGGAAAGGGAAAATAAAAACTATTTTACACAAAACCAAATTTGAGTTGTTTTCTTATTAAATGCTGTCTTCCCCACAACAAAAGATTTCCAAGGAAATCTAACATCATAAACATGTCAATCCTACCTAAGTTCAACATCAACATCATCCCTCTGGAATTCCAGAAACACGCACTGAAGAAAATCCAGGGTGAACTAGCTAGTTTTATTTGAACGTCTAAAAGCATAAGAATTGCATGGAACAAACTAAGGAGGAAGAAAGAGCAAGGAGGAATAGCCAGCCCAGATCTTTTCGAATACTACAGGGCATTTCATTTCAAGAGCATGAGACCCCAGTTAAGGAAATATCAATCCTATCCAAGTTTCCTACAGAATATGACAGGCAAAATAGACCACTTTTTATTCAAATTCGGCCACCCAAAATAAAAAAAATAAAAAAAAATAAAGATTCTATACAATGCGGCAAAAATTTGGTACCAAATTGGAAATACAGTAAATATACCATACTACAGTAATATGGCGCCGATATGGGATTCCCCTGGCACACCAGACTATCAAGGGACTGGTAGACCAATATAAAGACTGTGATGGCTTCCTTAGCAATACCATTAACACATTTACACCCTAGAACTGCTTAATATCATTGAACTTTGTGGGAGTCCTCAAGGTAGCTCTAAAGTGGGTATTAAGTGTGGCACTGTTGTCCACCAACAATTGTTCTGCATATAAATTATACACATCATCAATAAATAGCCAGGAGATATTGATAGGCAAACATCTTAGCATGCAAAATCGCCACTCTCTGCCAATTTAGGGGCAGAAAATGACCAAAACAGATCACTCAGAATTGGGGGGTGACCCTTTCCCAAGGGGCTGCTCCCCACAGGAAAAAAGACATCAGTGGTGTCTAGTTTATGAATTCCGGCTGTGCAATTATGGTCCCAACCATGATCCCGCAGCATGAATACACTTTAGAGAGACACCTGTATGAAGGAAATAATATTTATTCTCACCTGCTGGATCTCTGCCCTTCTGATTCCTCCCGGAGTGAGGACTTACATGGTTGAAGTCCTACTCCCTTGACTCACTGAAAGCAAATGGGATCCAACATATCTCCTGAGAATGCTGATGAAGTTGGCACATCGTACATGTGCTGATATCATGAGATTACTGGGAGAGGAGTCAGAGAGTTAGCAGAAGAACTTTTATTTCTATCCCGTAAGAAGCCTGAGGGGGGTAATGTGGAGTCCTAGCACTTCACCCATGGGCAATTTCTAGAATGTCCTGGAGCTCTTCTCTTCACATTAGCACAGGTGCTGTGGATGGCTCCAGCATGTCCACAGCACCCAAGAGGTTAAACTTCAGTCATCTTTTTTTATATTCTTCAGGCCACATACGCCAACGGTAAACCCTAACAATGGGCCGCTGCTTTTCTGAGCTAAAGTGCAAAAGCTCCAACTCTGGGAATGCTTAAAAATACCAATGACTTTCCTTGGAGTCACATTCTAGATACCCCAGGAAACATAGGGTTATTTTCTTAAGTATCTGTGGGTGGCTGCTGAACTCCCTCTAGCACCCTGCATGACTAAAAAAAAGCATGCTGATGGTGCCCCTGCCCAAATTGGGGGCAACATTAGCAGTAAAATTTATCCAACTTAGTACATTAAGGGCATTATGGGTTGCTCCCTGCAAGGAGTAGTGCAGTGATTAATAAGTGAGGGGTTCTGGCCACTCATTTAATATTCACTGTTTTCTGAGCAATTTTTATTGTGGTGGGACACACAGATTTAATTTTCATGGGGCCTGTGGGGAATACCCCAGAGCCCCCGTGGTCCCTTGCAAGTCGCCCTATACCACAACACTGAGCAGATTAAAAAAATAAATCTGGGGTACCTGGTACACCCCACATTTTTATGTTGTGGGATTTTGTGGGCCATAGGTGGCCCAGCTAGATCTCTGGTCCAGCTTCAACAACATTGTACTACAAATTGTCTAGTTTGGACAGCAAGCACCAAAAGAGAAGGTATACCTGGAGATCCAAGATGGCCACTGTATCTCTAGACATATGAGAGTTTGTGGACCACTGAGAATTGTGGTTTGCTGCAGTGGCACATTTATAATGTGTGTGAACTTTGAATCCAGTCAGTGCCTACAGTCTATATGAACTGCACTACTTTCCCTTGCTTGAAGTAGCTCAGCATGAAGGACCGCAACTTACTGCTCAAGATACAGTTTTCTCACACACAAACCTGCCATGAAGGTAAGTAGCACGTTCAGTTACACATCATGACTCTAGTGCAAATAGGTCCAGTAGATGATAAAATTTAGCATCAAGATTAGTTTTCTTTTTTTTCTGTCCAGGGTCAACAATTGGAGGGTGTCACGGTAGCATGACCAATTGAATGCCCTACTGTATTAAAAAATGAAATGTGAATTAAATACCAATACTTTTCTGAATCATTTGAAAAACACACAGCGTTGTCTACATCAGAAATAGTGCTCTTACCCAAAGTGTAACATTTTAGTTCGGCACGCAAAAAATTGTGAATATCTTAAAACAACTTTACTATACAACAATGTTTTATCATAGATTTTGCTTCTTCTTGTTATCAGTTGATTTTGATATACTAACTCTCTACTGTATATCTATTACCAAACTCTCTCAGAGAACTCTGCACATAAAAAATATAAGATTTCTCTGGTAGTGCAACAAGGATTTGGAACTCCCTACCACCAGCTCTTCGTTCAAAATCGCTTTTCACATTTAAAAGGGTAGTCAAAATCTCTTATATGAGAGACACTTTGGTTGAAGTAGGGATTGTGGCTCGCATCTCCTATGTTGACTAGAGCTATCCTTCATCTTATGAAATATTTGCTTACCCTGCTTTTGTGGTTACTTACTGCTGATTAACCATTATGGTTAGCTAACTACTTCTTATGCCGTAACGTTCCTACTAGTACGAACAGTCTGTTCCTCATTTTCCTGGTGCTCACTGGAGTGCTTATAATGTTTGTTTACCAGAACTTACTTTGTGCTTTCTTGGAAAACGGTCTAATGACTTTGTCTAAAACCCACATCATATCCTATAGCACAAGACCCAGGAAAGGCAAAACATTTTCATAAATGACATTAGACTTCAAACAGTCTCATCTTTTCCCTATCTGGGTAAAATTTTTGACGACCAATGCTCATCGAACCAGTTAGGTATTGTTACTGCTGCTATGTTTTCCTACTCTGTGGACTGCTTTTTCAAGGAATAAGACCGGACTCTAAAGCACTCAATTGAGTTTTGGACAATATATGAAGCCAAATGCCTGTCAGTAGCTACTTATGGTTTGGGAGTCTGTGGCACCAACGATTGTCAAGCTATTGAAGTCATTTAGAATAATTGTGTGAAAAGATTGCTGGGGGTCGCATGTAGTTCTGGGAACTATCCTTGCCATGCAGAAATTGGACCATACAAATCCATACCCTTCTGTTGTGGCAGGCAGTCTTGGTCAAGCCTGAAGTACACTTTAGTCAGTGTGATTAGGGATTGTTTGAACTTAGTATAAGTTATAATGAAAAGACGAGCAATATATTAAGCCTCCCTGATTTCTTCAACTGCCCATAGGCTCTCTCTTTTATTATGTTATGTTATGTGCCCTTAGGGATCTGCTTTCTTTCCGTCGTGCTTTAAAAACTTTTCTGTTTCCCTGAACTTTCCCTCCTCTGTTTTAATCAGTTATGTTGTGTTGCTACCTTGTCGGGCGCCAGGACGCTCCTTCGCTGGAGCATCTGTGCGCCTTATAAATAAACCTAACATAACATAACATAACATAACATGTATTATGATTGTAACTTATCCAATACATTTGCACTGCTATTTGTATTTATCTTGTTTTTAATTTCTATATTGTGCACTGTTATGTTGTGACTGACTGATTGACCTTTCAAAGGGTAATGTGGTAGGCTACACACCATCTGGCAAATTTTCCTCCAGGCCCTTGGCAGGAGAGATAATTAAGGTGGCCGAAGATCCTCCAGTTAAACTCAACATCAGGCTCATATTCCTACCCTGAATCTGTGCCTATGGACAACACATGAATATTCGCAAGATGTCTTTCAATCATATTATAAATTGTTGTACCATCTATGCGAAATTGACCTCTCTGTATTCTACCCAGCTGTTGTGATTTCGTAGAGACAGTGCTGGAACATCTACAATGCAATCACGCTGCAGTATGGAACTTTTTTATAAAAAAAAAACTATACGTAATGAGACTCACATTCAATATTCTTTATATTGTTTAGAGGAAGTCTCAACGGTTTAACCACTAGAAAATAGCGTGGTGCCAAAACAATTTACTTTTTTTCTTGCACTAAAAGAAATATATTTCGATTCATGTCAGTTGTCCTTAACCAAGTATTGAAGTGAACACCTTCATCAACCATAATTGTCCAGGAGCATGGGAAAGTGGCAAACGAAATTGTGCTCGTCGAGCCACTGTAAACAAACCTAAGATAATAATCATCAAACAGTCCAAACTCTTTTAATCCGAACCCTAATGAAGCCTGTGCTTTTCTCTGCCAAGCACAAGTTTGCAAAAATTAGAATCTTAGGTTCCATATGCGTACCTGTAATTTCCACATGCATGTCACAGCTGGTCTGTTTCCTAGCTAAATCCCTTCACAAACTGTTGTTTGATAAAAGGGTTATTCATCTGAAACCTGAAGCTCGTGCCTTTTGATATCAGTGAAACACCACAATGTAGTTAATTATGCATTTGAACATGAAATGATGTTGAGACGTCCATTTTGGATTAATAAGTTTCAAAAGAACAAACATAAGGTTGTGTCATTAATGGAATACGTGTTCTAATTTAATCTTCAATCTCCCTGTTTGAACTGCTTAATCTATTTTTTACAATGCAGAATAACTATCACTTCAGGTACCTTTTAACCACAAACAACCCGTGCTACAAACGAAGACTACGGATTGTGGGGCACCTTCATCTTCATATCAGAACAAAGTACTGTAGAACAATATTCTTTAAATTACCCTTACATTGCATTATGATTTGGGACAAGTTTGCTTAGATTAGATGTACAACAGACAGAGATGCAAAATGGAGGGTAGGTAAACAAACACCGATAAACGAAATAGTGGCGGTTATGTTGATAAATGTGTATTTTATTTTATTTTATGTTGATAAATTATTTCTCAAAGACACACCAACTAACAAAAACATGAACAACTGAAGCAAAAACTCCTTCATGTGCAATGCATCACAAGCAGTAGAATTGCGAGCTTTCCTCACACAGAAGGGTACACTACTGTTAGCAGCAACACAGGCTCTTGTGAAACATCTACCCGGTACAACAGTGGTAGAAGAAGGGCAATATTCTCCCACAAACGTCAATGAAATCAGCCCACACAATCCCCCTAATATGCCACCCTATTTTATCCCCTATATTGTAGCAGTATTATCATATAGTTTCGGTTGTTCACTATGTCTGTTTTTGATATCTAACAACTGTGTATCGTAAACTCTTAAACATGAGGCCTTGGTCTAATATTTACAAGTGAGCAAAAAAAGTTAGTTTGGCTCTTACACCAGTGGAGTGGGCGGGTCTTTCGCTTGCAAATTGATGGCTAATTTTATTTTAATTGTTTTTTTTACAAGTCAAGGGTTTTTAGGCGTTCATGAAAAAATTAAATATCTCTCTGATGGTGCGTAAACCCACTTGGTGCAGTGGGAAGAGACTACAATGATTTTGAAATAAGACTGGATTAAATAAAGTATTCTGCAGCACAAATTTACTCACAGATAAAAAAAAATACTTTAGATATGAAATCTGACATGGCGTCCTATAATATTTCAACTATATAAAGCATATCCCTTCATTTTGTTTCTTCTTCCGTTCACTTTCTTATCTTGAAATCCAGGTGATTTCTCTCCCAAAATCTGGCCCTGAACATTGTGGATATCCCTGGAGACAACCAGATTATACTGGTTCAAAAGGCAGCCATATTTACAGACTGTGCAATTATCCATCCAATTATAGAGATCGCTAATTAACAAGTAGTCCACACAATCGTTTGGGTACTTTAATATTACAAGTTTAGGAATGAACCAACAGTTATACATGCGGTACTGAATTGCCTTCGCCTGTGTTGTGAAATAACCGCCACAGAAGCAAAAAGGTGTTCTCTTCTACCAGCCAGGCATGCTCTGTGTCAGCAATTAAAGATCTAAATGCACACATATTTTTAATCAAATCGGTTTGGAGTGTTTCAGAAAGGCACACATTCTTTCCCCCAAATATTGTTTTGCTATTTTTCTAAATTATGATATTATTTATTCAACAAATAATTTCTCGTAACTGTATGTGTATACACAGTCTTATTTGTCCTCGCCGACTAATGTTAGCTTGCCATTGTCCTTGCCGTATTTATTAGAGCACTCATTGTTGTCTCCAAAGGCCAACTTTGCAATTTTCTAACAAATACAGAATAATTTTCTCAAATACTATACTCCCATTTTTCCAAAATACATATATTTCACCACAAACATAATTTTTCTGAAAAAAGGGCATGGTGCTATCAAATACTACCACTTTATTTACATTTCCTACTTACATACTCGAATATGGAATTGGAATGTATTCTTGTCCCATACAGCAATAATCTACTTGTTCTCTTTTACTGTCACACATACTGAGGTTCAGGCGTGCAGAAAATAAGCAGTCTTAAAAGCCGTGCATCCTAACAATACGTCTGATGCCACTGATTGCATCATATTATGGTGAGATGGTGAAACCATGTTTCAGGGATAAAGTCCACATTTATATAGGGAAAGATCGTCTCAATGAGAAAATGATAACCGTGGATGCTAGAAACGCCTACCATAATATTTGTACTGCAAAAATATTATATCTATGTTGCTCATTTTAATGGCAGACATTCTTCTCATCATCATTTTTGTGATGACATACTGTGGAATACCATGTGATCTCTGGAATCCGTAATTGGACTCATTGGAAATAAAGAAGCAGCACTTTGGCCATCCCATCTGACTTAAATTAGGCCATATTATCCCCAGTGATCAAGGGGATCCCACAATAATTATGAGATGACTGCGGTCTTCAGGCTGCAGATAAAAACACAACTATCTCAAAAGCAGCACTTGTATGGCCCGGGTTATCAAATGTAGACACTATGCCATTCTGGCCACTTTGACCACAAATCCATGTTATTATATTTGGTTTCTTCTTTCTGTACGTAATCATTAGATTACATGCAGGTTTTCCTGTTCTCCGACTTTCCTCACTAATGTCACTAGCTGCTCCTACGGAACCCTCTTGAGATCTCTGGACTTTAGCTAGTCAAAGTAACGAAGACACCTTTGCTCTAGAAGAAAACCCTCTCAACATCATTAATGTAATTAATAACGCTGTGAGTTGTATGATACTTTTAAAAATGCACGTAAACTCTCTCCTCTTTTCCTGTCTTCTGCTTTCTCCCTTTTCTTCTCTCCTTTCCGATCCTTTCCTCTCTCCTCTCTCCTTTCTATCTTTCCATACCTTTCTTTCTCTATATAAATTACTGTAGATTGATGTCTTTTAATTATTATTACACTCATATGTACTTTTTCCTAATTTTTCATGACATATTTCTTGTATCACTCTTTAATGCTTAATAAAAATTTCTTAAACAAAAAAAAAAAAAAATGCACGTAAGCCGAAACATGGTACTATGCTGTCTATCATGAGAAATGGTTCTTGCCTGTTAAGAATCTCTGGCCAAATCTATCTGTGGTTGACCTCAAAGGCAACACAGATATATTTATTTTAAGGGGTTTATAAGACACCTAATGATTCCTATTGATGGAGTGGAAGTTTTGAATTGCATTTTACTCATCTGTAGGGGTGCACCTTAATCACGTGTAGAGTGCACCCGCATGTGAGTGTTAGAATTGTGAATCGTGTTTATGTATCTATGTTACATATTTTAGTTGAATGGCATCTCTTTGCTCCAGATCAAAAAGTATTTTGTCATAAGGGGGTGCGCAGCTCAAGAAGTCCAGTAGGCAGATATTAATAAAAAAATAACTTCTTTATTCCAAATTTTAAAAAGTTATCAAATGTAAAGACTCCAGCCGACGTGTTTGATTCCCATATTGGGAAATACATCAATGTTGAAACAATATGACAAAACAACATACATAATACATTCAAGTCAGAAGACAAAGGACTAAAACAAACAACATATATCAAAAAACACTTTACAGAACAAAAAAGAAAAAAACACCATTCAAATATTACGTGTGACTAACCATTGAAATAAAAAAACACTACAAATTCTAAACATTTATATACAACTAAATGCGTACTAAGAGACACCAATGAGCAGTGAATATAACACTTGCAACACCATGATGGCAATATTGGACCTGTGTCCTTCCTATTTACTTAAAATATATCAAAGTAAATACTCATATTTCAGCCATGGGATTAAACACAACCATTCATAAATCCACTGATAGTGTTCAATTAAGAAAAACAACCAAGACAGGGAAAAATTGCACAAAAAGTATATGGTTTAAAAGCAGTTCTGAGTTTCAAAACACCAGCAGAGAAAACAACACAGAACATATCTTACCAAACAATTCTTACCATAAAAACATATATAAAACAACAGTGTCCAAAGTACCACCAAACTTCTATAATAATTGCTTTTGAACAGTTAGCGGAACTCTCCCAAAAAGATAGCGTATTCCTATCTCAGCCTTCGAAGAAGATATGACATTATTGTACATGATCGCGAGCAAGTTCACAGTAACTAAACTCGTGATATGATATGATATGTCGTTGAAGAACTCTTCAACCCCAGCTCCAAAGCCAACGACACCCCAAAATCGCAAGCCCTGTGCGACTCGGTCACCACCTTCTTCCACCGCAAGATCACCGACATCCATGACAGCTTCAACTCCTGGATGACCACATCAGGCCCCAACACGCTGGACCCACCGCACCCCACCGACCATGACCCCCTGACAACCTGGGCCAATGTGAGCATCGAAGACATAATCAAGACCATGAGCACGATCCACTCCGGCTCACCGTCTGACCCCTTTCCATACCACATCTTCAACAAAGCCAGCAGCTCCATCGCACCCCACCTGCGCAAGATCATCAACCTCTCCTTAGAGATGCCCTACTGAAGAAACCCAAGGCGTACACGAGTGAACTCAAAAAGTTCCGGCTCATCTTCCTCCTTCCGTTCCCAGCTAAGGTCATCCAGAAGATAGTCAACATCCAGCTCACCCGTTACCTCAAAGACAACACCATCCTGGACCCCTCCCAATCAGGATTCCGCAGCAACCATAGCACTGAGACGACCCTCATCGCCTTCACAGACGACATCAGGCTCCTACTGGACAACGGCGAGACGGCAGCCCTCAACCTTCTGGACCTCTCCACCGCCTTCGACACCGTCTGCCACTGCACACTACGCACATGACTTCACGATGAAGGGATCCGAGACAAGGCCCTGGACTGGACCTCCTCCTTCCTCTCCAACAGAACCCAGAGAGTCCGCCTCCCCAATTCCGATACTAAGCCTCCAAGATCATCTGCGGCGTCCCGCAGGGATCCTCCCTCATCCCGATGCTGTTCAACGTCTACATGGCGCCACTAGCACGCATCGCCCAACATCACAACCTCAACATAATCTCCTATGCTGATGACGCGCAACTCATCCTCTCCGTCACCAAGGACCCTCTCACCGCCAAAACCACCTCCACCAGGGAATGAAGGCAGTCAACGAATCGATGGAGGACTGCCACCTTAAGCTGAACACAGACAAGATGGAGATCCGCATCCTCGCGCCCAGCCCCTCAGCATGGAATGACTCCTGGTGACCCGTGTCACTGGGGACACCCCCCTTACCCACCAACCACGCACGCAACCTGGGAGTCATCCTCGACTCGAAACTCACCATGACCAAACAAGTCAATACTGTCTCCTCCACCTGCTTAAACACTCTCCGTATGCTCCAAAAGATCTACAGATGGATCCCAACAGACACAAGAAAAACAGTTACCCAGGCCCTAGTCAGCAGCAGACTCGACTACGGAAACGCCCTCTACCCGGGCGCCCCGACCAAGCTCATCAACAGACTGCAAAGAATCCAGAATGCCTCTGCACGCCTGATCCTCGACGTCCCGCGCCGCGACCACATCACCTCCACCTCAGGAACCTGCACTGGCTCCCTGTCGACAAAAGAATCTCCTTCAAGCTCCTGATCCACGCACACAAGGCACTCCACCAGACCGGACCAGCCTACCTCAACAGCCGACTCTCCCTCTACGTACCCAACAGGAAACTCCGCTCCCCAGACCTCTCCCTGCCCACCGTCCCATGCATCCGTAGAACCACAGCCGGAGGCAGATCCTTCTACCACCGCACAGCCACAACCTGTAACACCCTCTCCCTCATCCTACGACAAACTGAAGACCTACTAACCTTCAGGAGACAACTCAAGAACTGGTTGTTCGACCAGCAGCTAAAGCACCTCCCTTTTCCCCTCCCTCAGCGCCTTGGAACCCTTGTGGGTATGTAGTGCACTCTACAAATTATATGATTGATTGATTGATTGATTGATATGTGCATGGACATGGTACAAAACCAGTCTACAACATATCAAGTCATGTTATGTGCAGACAGTAGTTATGTATCGGTGGCTGGAAATATCCAACATATATGGATTCACCAGTCTCCCTTACGAACCAAAGTAGTTCAATCAATCAATCAATCAGGAGTTTGTTAAGCGCGACTACTCACCCGTAAGGGTCTCAAGGCACTAGGGGTGGGGGGCTGCAGGTTCCATTCCATCAAGGAGGGGGTCTGTCGAAGAGCCAGGTTTTGAGGTTTCTTGCGAAGATGGGGAGCGATGTTGTCTTTCTGAGGTGGAGCGGAAGTGCGTTCCATGCTTTGGCCGCGAGGAAGGAGAAGGAGTGGCCTCCCGATCTGGTCTTTCTGGTGCGGGGGACCACGGCGTAGGAAAGCTGGGCTGATCGTAGGGTCCTTTGGGGTGCGTGGAATTTGAGTCGGCTGTTCAGGTATTCTGGTCCGGTGCCGTGGAGGGCCTTGTGTGTGTGGGTGAGCATCTTAAAGGTGATTCTCGCCTCGACGGGGAGCCAGTGGAGTGTGCGCAGGTGCTGGGAGATGTGGCAGTGTTTTGGCAGGTGGAGGACCAGTCTTGCAGCGGCGTTCTGGATGTTCTGTAGCTTGCGGATGAGGTTTTTGTTTATTCCGGCGTAGAGTGCATTGCCGTAGTCGAGTCTGCTGGTGACCAGGGCGTGAGTGACTGTCTTTCGGTGTTCGAGGGGGATCCATTTGAAGGTCTTACGAAGGAGGCGGAGGGTGTGGAAGCAGGAAGATGAGACAGAGTTGATCTGGCGGTCCATAAGTAGTTATTTAACAATACTCACTGCATGAGTTCCTGGGTGTTCATTCTCAATTTTTGCAATAAACATGCATGAATTATTAGAACCAGATATAAATTAAGGTTCAACAAGGTATCGAGCGAATGTTAAACTTCATCATTGTAACAGATACTCAATCACATTTGGACTCAAACGCACATGTTATAACAATCCAAGTTGAGATGATTCCGTCTAGCACAATCAAACCCTGCAACGAGAAACCAAAGGACAAGTGTAATCTATAATGCAAGGGAATAAAAGTAAAATGCTTAGATGCAAAACATGTGGACACTTCTTGATTATTTCTAAAAGACGGAGGTGCCTCACAATCCCATCCCAATCACAGACGTCTGGTCCCACAGATACAATGGTTGATCTCAGAGCACAAAACAATATTAAAGGGTGTCATACCTCTATGTCCACTATGTATCCATATAAGGTTTCCAGTAATTCAAAAGGTCCTCATATACTGAAGGCAGATGTAATATCCCCTGTGAAATCAAGGAAGTACACCCAATAGTCATAGTTGGACTTATTTGAAATTGCTCACCCGTAGAGCGCGGGTATTTTACTAAAATTGCTAAAATTGCACACCATTACACATCGACCCACGTTGGTTTGCCTAGGATACGCCTGTAATATTGTTTAGCATGACCTCTTCCTAGCGGAATATTAGCTCTTCGCTACACATCACAAACAAACAAACTACACCTCCCAGCAGTCACCAAAACTAATGCTATTACACATTATTCTGCGTCCTGTACACTAACACCCTTTTACGAGAAACGGTTCAAATATACTGTTAAAGATGACCCCAGTTTGGATGTGTCACACCATGCCACTGAAACCGCATTTCACAGATGTAAGACTACATAGGTTAATACGTTCAAATATGCTCTCCCGCTGTCCCCAGCCTGGTGCAAAATTCTTTGCCACCTCTGCCGAATTATCGATGAAACTAGAGTTATCCCGCCCTCACCACAAATACACAGGGCTCCACCCCCCAGTTGATCATGGCAGCAAATCATAAGTGCATCATTTACCCAATTGGAAAGTTGCTGAAGTGCCGATACCGGCTAATATCATCATAATGAGATCGCCATTAATAAATAGAAAAATACCCCAAGTTTCCTCATAATATACCGGGACACAGGGATATGTTGAACATTTTCCCCAAAAAGACGAAACAGGTTGAACTTGTCTTCGTGACACTGCAGAAAAGCTGACTAAAGTGCTGCTCTGAACTCATATCGGAAGACATAAATCAAACTTTAGTCCGAGGCTGAAAATAAGACGGGAACGGGCACCATATGTAAGAGATCAAATTAAGCCATGAGGGCAATGGATTCGTGCGCAAAACGGAAATTTCAGCTAACTGACACCTTTTACTAGATGGTAACTGCAACCACTACATGAAATACTTCATGAATAAATACGAAAGTAAGTTAAATTCCCAAATCGCCATTTGGTTACATAAAATCCCGAATAGGGGATGGGAGCTATTTTTAAACAAAACCATGGACAAAATGTTGCAAAGTATCTACGTGGACAACAAGTACGTGCAAGAAGTGTATCATGGGAAATCTACCTGTGAATAACTGGTTGGTGGAATTAGGGAGAGCACCATACATCTTTTTGCCTTCGGAGAGGGAGCATCTCAGAATGAGCTCTTCCTCTTGTGATGGTGGCTTTATGCTGCTTGACTCATCTGAACGGTGGAGAGACTTTTCAGGAAGACTGACATATTTCCACCTAATGCAAAATGCTTAAAGTAAGGATGTCATCTTAATCAGACCCCCCAGAATATAGCGGCATGGATTAGCAAATTTAGCGGCACAAATATGGAAATTTAGCGGCAATTTTGCGGCATTTTATGTGGCCATTTTTCCTACAACAAACACAGATATCTTAGTTTTTTTAGTTATTTAACAACATGAAGCTATGTATATTTGGTTTCTTTACAATGTAGACACTTTGGGGCAGATTTACAAGCCCCTTGCGCTGCTTTTACGCCGCTGTTGCGTCACTTTTGTGACGCAGCGGAGGCACAAAAGATGCACCATGGTGCGGGGTATTTACAACGTGATGCATCTCCCAGATGCGTCACGTTGCAAAGCCCTGCGCCAGAAGAGGCGTACCATTGCAGGTCAGTTTGTGTCTTGCAATAGCCTTAGAGCTTGGTGCCACTGTACCTGCTGCACTAATGATGGCTATACCTATTGCCCCTTTACAGTGTATTTTGAACACGACCTGATATCCCACCGGATGCCCGTTCGACAGATCTAAACACTAGAGAAAGAGCAGTCAAGACCGCCAAGTGTCACTTGTTAAACAGTAGCGAACTGCATGTTGGAACTTGTAGTTTCGTTGCAAAATGTCAGCCCGCAAATCGTCTCCGATTTAAAAGCGGGGACTGGTTGAAGTTGACACCCATGACATGGGGCCACTTGATGCCGTGTTAAATTTCTCGCCTCTAGGATTTTTCCCATGGTTCACTCCCAGGGGGAAATGGTCTGCAATAGGTGAGCTCAACCCTCTGACTTCATCCCTTGTCCAGCGCGCCTCTGCAGATACCCCGTCCCGTGTGCGCCTCAGCTCTCTCGGCTGAGTGGTTCTGTCTGTTTATCTTGAGGGACAGACATCTCTGCATGGCGCTCCGTCTCCAAGCCCGCGAATAGGGTGACCAACTGGCATTGGTGCAAATTCAGGACGGTGAGTGTACAAATTCAGGACAAAGGGTCAAAATTCAGGACACAAATTCAGGACAGGAGGTCAAAATTCAGGACAAAACTTCAGGACAATAGGTACGTTTTAACACATCAGAGGTCGCGCAATAGTATATAAGTAAGCCCAGCCATTTCCAAACATATTCAACCGTTTGCAAACCTATCCATCATGTATCCTTCCATCTATCATTTCACTCATCCATCCCTTCATCCATCCCCTCATCCATCCTTTCACTCATCTCCATTATCCATCCACCCTTTTACCCTATCCATCTGTACACTTATCCATCCCCTCCTCATCCCATCCATCCATTCACTCATCCATTCAGCCATTTACCCTTTCACCAATCCAGCCATCCTTTCACTAACTAATCCTTCCACCCATCCACTATTTTAGTCATCCATCCATCCTCCCTTTCTCTCTCCATCGACCCTTTCACTTAGCCATCCTTCCTTCCATCCATCCTTTCACCCACCCATCATCCATCCATCCATTTGTCCTTCCCCTCATCATCCATCCTTCCCCTTATCACCCATCCATCCTTTTCCCTCATCATCCATCCATCCTTTTCCCTCATCATCCATCCATCCTTCTACCCACCCACTCTTCATCCATCCATCCTTCCCCTCATCATCCATCCATCCTTCCCCTCATCATTCATCGATCCATCCATCCTTTCACCCACCCCCTCATCATCCATCCATCCTTTCACCCACCCCCTCATCCTCCATCCACCCTTCCCCTCACCCACCCCCTCATCCTCCATCCACCCTTCCCCTCTTCATCCATCCATCCACCCTTCCCCTCATCATCCATCCTTTCACCCACCCCCTCATCAACCATCCATCCACCCCCTCATCATCCATCCATTCATCCTTCCCCTCATCCATCCATCCTTCCCCTCCATCCATCCTTCCCCTCCATCCATCCATCCTTCTCCTCATCCATCATCCTTCCCCTCATCCATCTTTCCCCTCATCCATCATCCAGCTACCCTTCCACCCATACATCCAGCTATTTACATTTTCTCTCCATCCGTCCCCTCTCATCAATCAATCCATCCATCCTCTCTCATTATCCATTTATTCAATCTTTCATTCATACATTCACCCTTTCACTAATTTATCCAGCCATTCACCCATCCCTTCACTTACTTACTCACCCACCTTTCCATATTAATCTTGAGCTGAGCCTTTTAAGAAGAGGCCCATCAAGAACTTCACCCTCGCTGCAGGGGCCGTTCCAGGACTGGGACAGAAGCCACCCAGGGGGGAGACAGGATCCACCACAGGGGGGGACAAGAGCCATCACAGGTGTAGGTGGACTGGAGCCACAACATGGGGGACAGGAGCCATCACAGGCGGGGGATGGACTGGAGCCATCACTGAGGGGAGGGCAGGAGCCATCACAGGAGAGGGAACAGGATCCACCAGGGTGGGCACAGGGGTGGGCATGCAGTATTCTAGTATCATCTTGGGCTCCTCGCCCCCTCCTGCACAAAACAACGAGAAGACAGGCTCTCTGTCCAAAATGCCATCCCCCACTGTGATGTAGATTACTTACCGGAGATGCTCTAAGAGAACTGATTAAACTGATTGTCCACCATACTTTGTTAATCAGTGTGGGTGCGATTGTGCCATTTCTTTATGTTCTTACATTATAGACTGCATGTTGAAGAACCGAGGTTTGCTTACAATTTAGTGACAGTAATTACGCTCTGTGAAGAGAACCACGTGCTGCCTCGGTGTAATCAGGGGTGTAATCTGGCCGAGTCTCGGATGTTTGGGGCCCTGGGTAGAAATGGAATGTGCGAGCCCCCTCCAAATAGCAGAGACATGATGCATTCAGGGCTGTTTGCCTGTGAATAGATGTCGCTGCTCCTGAGCCTGCAGCCCCTCCCTCTCAGTCACCTTCGCAGCGCCTCTTAACAGGTCAGCAAGGGCTGGAGGTGTCAGGGCTGCCCCCCCCCTCCTCTCAGTCACCTTCGAAGCACCTCTTAACAGGTCATCAAGGGCTGGAGGTGTGAGGGTTGCCACCCCGCTGTTCCTCTCCAATGCTGCTGAGTATCTTGGCTGCTCGCCCACAGGCGATAGCCACATAAAGCAGACCCCCCAGGATATAGCGAAAAATGCCGCGATTTCTACAAAAAATGCCGATTTCGCGGGCATTTTTGTAAAAATCGCGGCATTTTTTAAAAAGTGCCGATTTCGCGGCAAATCGCGAAATCGCGAAATCGCGATATCCTGGGGGGTCTGCTTAATGATATAGTAGGGACAGCTTTAAATGCTCTTCATTCCCCAATCCGCGATGCAGGGACATTTTCACGCTTGCTCCTTGATTGTTTGTATCCCCCTTCTGTAAATCATTTTTTTCTTCATGATGCAACATCTGAATAGGGTGCATAGATTTGGCTTAATGTTTTCCCCTTGTATTTCTATACCCTCGTGTTGAGGTGCGTCTATTTTCAAATATTTTTGGCTTTGTAATAAATCTAACTAATCATCCTTAACTTTCCTATGACTATTATGTATCAGGAACCAACATTTCTAAACTGACTGAACATTATTCATTTCTAAACTGACTGAACTTTAATCACTAAGCAAATTTTCATGCTGCTTGAAAGACCCATTGAATTGCGTACCCAGAAAAATTCCAAAACTAATCGAAAATGGCCCTTTCACTTGGTAGCAGAAAGGCCTGGGTGGTGAACTCTGCTCCGTTCACAGAGTTCTCTGCACTCCGGGCATTTTGGAGGCCGCGGGGTGCAAAAAACTCTGCTCCGCGTAGTGCAGCAGGGTTTTTTCCCCGCATGTGCTAGCGAACAGTAAATTGGTGAGTGCGAGCTGCCACTGGGGTAGAATTTCTACTCAAGTGGCAAGAAGATCAGCATGAACGGCAGTTCCCGCTGCACTTTTGCGGAACTCTGTGGAGTTTATTTGTCACTCCACGGAGTTCCATGTAGTGACACATGTGAACTACGCCCAGGCCTAGTAGCACAGTAGGATGGTTTGCACATAAAGTAAAGGGAGAATCTAGAATTGGAAGCATAGGTGGAACCTAGAACCCCAAAAGCCCTGAATTTGAGCCCAAAAGCTGAGGGTAGAAGAGAATGGAATCAGGCGGACACCAAAGGAGTTTGACCATAGCAGCGAGATCAGCAGTAAGGAGGATTGAGTGTTAAAAGAAGTTTTGTAGAATGTCAGATTTCAGGGATGGTTTGATTGTATGATGTCTTGCATAGTAAGAGTGAGAATCCATTAAATGGGGTTTCAGGTCTGACATGGCCCAAGGATTGAGATTTGAGTTGTAGGTCCTGAAGTGGCCTAACATCCTGGTATATCAAAAGGTGTAGAAGACACTACGATTGTCTGACTGGAGTATTAATGAGCTGTTGTGAGACATCATCAGTAGTTCCACCTATGACAGGGAACTTTGTGTGAATGGGGCCTAATGGAATTATCATGTGGACCTTGTGTACATGGCTTTACAGATACAGGTGATCCACTCTGGTTGAGGATTACCGTGTGCGAATGCTCTTGAGTGGTTGAATTCCATTGATGTTTACGAATGACAGACAATTATGGACTTAAGATGATTGTTTGAGTGAATGGGTACGGAGCAATTGTGAAGGAGGGTGGGTGCTGCGAGGAGTGAGAGTGATGTCAGATAGTGCCGGGTTGTGATAGGTCGGTTGATGTAACGCCATACTGGGATTTGTTGGTAGTCATCGGGAATACTCTGTTGCTGCCGAAGATCATTTCACCTTATTGATTGAAAAAATAGTACATTTTTGTTGGGGAATGTTCTGAAAAGTGTTAGAAAACATGTGATGCTTTGGGATGTTATGGGATCTCTTAGAGGTGGCAGAGGGGTTGTTACTCGAGTGGGTGAGGAGGTGCCACCCGAGGATAATCCAGCTCACTATATGGCAACAAAAGTTAGGCACAAAATCACCGAAAAGGAGGGTGAATTGCCATTTCCTTGCTTTGGCACACTCAGGCTAGAGGTATTGACACAACTTAGGGGGACAATATTTTCAATATGACCTTTGCCCAGACCCACACACTTTGACGCCCTAGATGCATGGATACATGCAGCTCATGCTAGGCAAAGGGAGAAGTATCAAGGAAGGATGAAGAAAATGAAGAATGCATATCATGGTGCACAGTGGGATGCTAAGCTTAAGAGGGAGAGAGGTTATACCCAGTATTGTTGGGGGATGGAGACTCGCATGAATAGGACAAGTGTAGAAGGGTAAATAGGAGTGACAGTAGTGATACTGAAGACAGCTTGTTGGATGGGTTGTTAGCTGAGTGCCCACCATCTTACAGTTTACAACTGGGAGAAGTGGGACAAAGTTCTGATGGTACTGATAATGTGGGAGGTGTATCAGCCCCAGTGGCTCCTGATCCGGGGTAAGTGGGAATGATATCTGCAAAAACAAGGGGGACAGCAGTGTCCATCTTAGGAGGTATAAAAAAGAATGGTGTTGACGCTACTTCACAGTTGCCAGAAGCTCTTACTGCACCTCTTAACATTGGACCTGTCATTCCTGTTTATTACTCAGGCCCAACAGGAAGCATTACCCCGAGACAATCCATGCATGTGGAAGGGACACTTTTAGGTACAACATGTAGTGCAAATGGGGATTTCTGACTTTTAGCAACCATGAAATGCAATGCCCCTCTGGTGGCTACTACCCACCCTCCTGGAGTTCGGCTTTGTTTCAGCGCTATAAGATCTATACCGATGTTAAGTGCAGGTTTACATCTGCAAATATGGGAATCTCCTATGAGAGGATCAAGTAGTATGTCTCTATAGGCAAGTAGAAGTCAGAGAACACTAGAGAACCAGCACATCTTAGACGTCACAGGCTTGGAGTCCTGGTTGAGGTACCATAATCACAGCAGAGAGAGCCCGAATATGAAGTGGAGTCAGGTTACCATTAAAGCTGTAATGAAGATGAAGATAGTGGTTGTGGTGGAACTAGATGAAATCATCAGTAGGAATATAGCTCTAGACAGGATAGAGATTTATGAGCCAGGAAAATTGTTGTTTATGGCTAATGACATCACTCGGAGGGCCAAACAAGCCCATGAGAAGTTGTCGGATTTAGCTCAGAGGTATAGGGTAGATTTATCCCAAATGAAGGCTTTGCAGGAAACCACAGGCTTACTTACAATGACAAATAGATAGAGGAAGAAAGAGTGCCTGGATTGAAGATGCACATCCGGGAACTGGTAATAGGAAAAAAGGGGTTGGAGTATACTGGATAAGTGGGAAGAGAGGTGGTGAAGAAAGAAGAGCTCAAGGAAGGTGACTGGGGAGATGCCTCCTCCAGGAGGGGGAACGTAGGGAACAGAGGCTCATCCATTACAGGAAGTACATAGTGGAGGGCATGTGCATGTTCCCTAGAGTCGAGGTGATTTTGTTGCATTCACTGATGATTTTCCAAGATTAAGGAAAAAACCTGCTGAGTGGTATAAGTAAGTTGATCAATTTGTTAAGATCTCGAAAGTGGTGTGGATCAATTTAAACACCTTGTTCTAAATTGTGGTACCTAGTGATCTATGGTCTACTTATAACATAGCTGTCGAGTGGCATAGTGCTGAACCAGAGTGGGACTCAGTAACTCATGGCCCTTGGCGATAAAAAAGTACGATCAGGTGACCACATAGTTGTAGTCCAAACTAGCCCTACAGGACATTGATTGGGTCAAGATAGATCAAACGACCCAGGAGCCTAAGGATCCTTCAATCCTGCAACCAAGAACAGGAAGGAGAACTCGTCCACATGGCAGATGCTGTGAACCAGTTACATACAGTGCCCAGGCCAAGATCATTTAGTGCAGAAGGGAATCATAACCAATTAGTGTAAGTGCCTTAGCCTCTCAGAATTTCACAGGGCATTCGGACATACCACCAGATGCCCTTGATTGAGTTTCAGGATGGATTTGGTCTGGAGCCATCCTTATGACAGTGCCTGAGAGGGAAAGAAGACCAGAATAGATACTATTTAGAAGCAGATATGACTGGTCATCCCATTACACTCTTGATTGACACTGGTTCTACTGTGAGATCTACAGTAGCCTCAAAATCTGCCACTCTAAGGAAAATTGATCCAAGTTGTAGGAGTTGCTAATTAAAAGATGTCAAATCCTTTGACGGAAGAGCTGCCTGTAAAAATCAGATCATTTCAGGATCACCATCAGTTCATGCTGTGTGATTCAAACCCAGTCTGTGTCTTAAGGTGTGATCTGTGTAAAGTGAATTGCACCATATACTGCACACCGAAGGGAATTGAGTTACAAACCAATGATGAGAATGTCGCTTTCAAATTGGCGAACAAAAACCTTTGCACTATAATGTTTACTTTAAAGGCTGTCAAAGACATGCCACTGGTTCTCAGAGACCCTGTCTCGGCAGAGGTGTGGAGCTTCTCAGGAAAGGAAATCAAGCTGATTTGAGGAGTCAAGCCAGTGTGCATACATGTCAAACCAAATGCAGACATTCCAAGAACACCTCAGTACAATCTGACCCCAGAAACAGTGGCAGGGATTACAGCCATTATTCGAGTCCATGATAGTGCAGTGAATTTTAAAAAAAGATCATGGGAAATGCATGAAACTCTCCTATTATAGGTATGCAGAAACCTAGCTAAAAATATTGCATTGTCCAGGACCTCAGGAAAGTTAAAAGCATAGTGGTTCCATGTTGTTTTTTTGTACTAGATCCCTCCCTATTCCATATTCCCTTGTGAAGCTGAATGGTTTAGTGTGATTGACCGCTGCCAATCATTTTTCTATTACATTGCAGTAGAAGGGCCAATTTTTATTTGTTTTCTGTCTGAAAAATTGTGTCTTAATGTGTTGTTCTATCCTTCGAAGGGTGTACTGAAAGTCCATCCTTTTTTAACCAGATCATGAAAAAGAACCTTGAAGGTCTGATTTTGCCCCAAAACTCAGTACTGGTCCAATACATTGATGACATTCTCATTGCGTCTGAGATGCAAGAAGGTTGCAGGGATGATACCATTGCCTTACTGAACCACCTGGCTGAGAATGGGCATAAGGTGTCTCCAAGTAAGCTTTAGTACTGTCTAAATGAGGTACAGTACTTTGGCCATCAATTTGAAAAGGCAAGAGGAAGGTGTCACCGGAAAGAGGAGACGATCATGAAGATGAATCCACCTAGTACCCAAACAGAGGTCAGAATGTTCTTGAAAATAGTCGACAATGGATTGCAAAACCTTTGTAGATGCTGCCACCCAGTCCCTTGGGACAATTATTGCCTACTTGTCTTCCTGGAGTTGAGAGAGTGCCTGTGTTGTGCTCTGGCTTTAGGAATGCCTTATTATAACAAGGCATTTTTGCTGTTCTGTCATGAAAGGGAAGGTGGTGCTCTATCTGGACCCACACAGACACATGGAGGTGCCCATTAACCAGTGGCCTATTTCTCAGCTACTCTAGGTCCTGGTGGCTTCAGCTTCGCCCGAATATATCAAAACTTTTGCTGCAACTGTATTCTTCCCATTCTAGTTAATAAGGGATTTGTGCAAGTCAAGCCAGCTCTACTCTATCTGCAGATGTTGGCATATGTATGGGAAATTTTTAACATTGCCCATTCTCTTTCGGCTGCTGTAGGAACCATAAGGAAAATAAGTTAAGCACAGATTGCACATGTTTTGACCTATTGTCACGTCCTGATGAAATTTACCCAAACAGCCTTTCTGGCTGTTTTATGTATGTGAATATTCTCATATTCTTTAAAAAAAAATGTAAATGTCTTCTACATGTTAATCATGGTTTTATATCTCTTTTGACATTATACGTCTTTTAGCATGCTTTTATGGTTTGCACATAAACCGAATAAAGTAAATTTGACTGACTGACTGACTGACTGATTTTAAAGGCAGATAATTGTAACGCTCCGCTGGTATCAGCTAGTGAATTATCTCTGGATCGGTTGCAAGTAGTCCATAATACCGCGGTGCACCTGGTTTTAAATATCCCCTCCAGAACTGCCTCTGCCCCGCTGCTTCAACAGCTTCACTGGTTGCTGATGCACAAGCGTATCAAGTTCAAAAATTGCTGCACCACCTATAAAGCTGAGTTTAGCAGAAGCCCCACCTACCTTGCTGAAAAATTCAATCACTATACCCCCGCTAGGGATCTGCTCTCAGGATCTAAATCTCTTCTTGTAGTACTCCGGGTCAAAAAGTCTAGGATGGGGTGGAAAGCCTTTGGGCATCTTGCACCTCGGCATTGGAATGAGCTTCCGATCATGCTGAGACAATGCCCAGACCACCTTCAATTCAGAAGACTCCTTCAAACAGTCCTGTTCTAATTTGACTGCCCTTAACTCTCTCTTGCATGCTCCACAGTGCAGACATACCCCTTCGGGGGTGATTCAGGCGCTATACAAGTTTTTATTATCATTATCAGGCGCAGTTTCAGCCTATTCTGTCAGTCTCCTACAGAATACTTTCAAGCAACTTGCATAGATAGGTGTTGGTGGCCAGGTCTATGACTGGTTCTCCTCCTTCATTGCTACTCATACACAAATAGTATCCTTCTCCATCTTTCCACTTTTATGTTGTATAAGTGCATTCCGTGGTGCCAAAGGGCTCAGTCTTTAGTCCTTCCTTATTCAGTTGGTATATCTTTTCTATGGCGAGTGTGATAGACTCAGGGAACATTTTCTGCCTGCCTGCCTACTTAATTAGAGTCAACTGTCGAATTATGATGCTGGAAAAACAGATGTTCTAATTTTTGGCAAATCCAACATTATGGACTCCTAAGTGGGGCTCTGGTATTTTAGGCCCTCTTACTGCACCAGGTCAATGTGCATGGAATCTAGGGGTCATTCTTTAACACCCAGCTCACTTTTGAGATTCACATAAACAACTCTACTTATTTCCATTTATTGAATATCATCATAATATCCCTGGAGTATCTCCCCTCTTTCTCCAGGAAATCTTGAGGCAAGGTCAAATTATGTGTAGATTCGATTACGGCAACTCGCTGCTCATAGGCCACCCTGGCTATCTGACCGAAAGACTACCGTTAGTTAGAAATCCGTAGGCACATTTGGTTTTGTGCCTGAATAGCAGTCTTTCATCCCTTTCTATGTGACTTCGTTTAAGTAGCAGATGAGCTCTAAACGCAGCCGATTTAAGGCTGTGAGTTTGTCACAAAGCTAATTTTTACCCCCCACTGCTTCTAGAAATTACACCACACCTCTGCATGTTTTCCTCTGTACAATCCAACACGCACTCTCCTGTACATTCGATTTATTTTCTTGCTCTACCTTGCTACAGAAAGGTCATATCGAGTGGCGATAATTTGTTGTGGTAACACAAAAAGCCTAGAACACTTTGCCACGGGAGCTTTATGAAGCAGTTGAAACGACGGCGTTTTTCAATCTCTATGTAGGACCGTCTTGCTGCTTCCTGTTTCAATCAGCGCCATACACTCTTTTTTGAGGTAACTGTGTGCTTCACAGTTCTATCAAACCAGCAACATTGCCTACTCAGCCCAGGGCAACTTCTCAAACTTATATTTGCAGCAACCTAGGCCTGACCATTATCATACTCCACACGCCTTTCAATAGGGAATCAAATACACTGGATAGGCCTCTGGTGACTGAAACATAGCACTGATGTAGAGAGGGTGCATTTGGCCGTCTAAATAGTTGGCTTTTTGTCCCCAACATGATTGGTGCCCCCATCTCTTATGCCTTTGGTTTGAACCTGAGACAATTGCTTACCCACTGAGAGTGAACACCAGCATTGTGTATTCTAAGCTAGGAGATCCCACCAAGTCCACCAGCTGATGTCCCATCCGGCTACCACAAAAGTCTTATCTCACTAGTAGCACATCGGAGGCTCCCAGCAACCAAAGAAATCATTCAGTCATGATTGATACTTGTAGCCTTTGTGCAGTCTTATGACATGAGCCTTTTGGTGTTTTCACCCTGGCCCCAAATGGAAATCCATTTGTATCATTGCCAACTTACTCCGAGGAATGGATGTATAGTAGTAGGGATGTATTCACCCCCAATTGTGCGCCATCAACCCACAGCGACTATCTGTTCCTTCATTGCTTATATAAATGACAACCATAAACTCCGGTCAACATCAGTCACACCCTAATTGTCACTCCACAATAAAGCATCATATACACTGGTACCACAAGCCTTGTGATCATCCAGTTGGCAGTCTAAGCCACTTTTTGGTACAAGCAAGCAACAGGACCCACGGCTGGCATGCACATTGTGTGATTCCATGAATGTGCAATGCTTCCATCCACGCAGAGCTTTCTTGCACAAACATGGTTATTTCGCAAACACTATATTATCTTCATTAAAAGCAAAAACAAGGCACATATAAAAGATGAAAAAAGGCTATCCAAAAATGTCAACAAATCTCAGAAAAATAGATAACATCACGCTACCAAAAACTACCCATGACAACAGCTGCTGAAATCCTGCAGGGTATCATACTCCAACCGCAATTACAAGCAACATTAGCACTGGAATAGTGCAGATAAAAGAATCAATAAATATTTACATGTATTAGATCATAGCTTTGATGGACTCCAGATGTTCAACTTCATGTACAATGACAAAATGCAAATACCTAGACCTCCAAAAAAATTAGTTACAGCCATACACTTGAAAACGAACTCCCACCCAAAGCAAAGAAAGACATGAAATTTCCCTAACACCACTGCATTTCAAACAACTTGGGGGCATATTATCAAGAACGGCACTAAAATTATCACCGGTTTAGCTGCAGAAAACTGCCGCTAAATCGGCAATAATGTGCTTGATAACATGCCCTGGAGAATTCCAATAGAAGCCCGTGTTCATACCAGAAACATAGACTTCTATGCACTGCCGTAACGAAAGGTGATGGGGCCTCCCTGCATGGTACTTAGGCGGGCCCCCTCCGTTGTCAATCAGGACCTCAGAGTTCAGTGCCGAGGGGGCCCCTTGGATCTAGGGGCCACCCCCGCACCGCGTGGGCTGCGGGGGCCTGTGTTACGCCCCTGGTTCTATGGGAATTCTCAAGAGCATATTAAAAATCCCATTATCGCAGCTTTAGTTGCAATTTTCTGCCGCTAAACCGGTGATCATTTTTAAAGCCGATCTTGGTAATATGCCCCACTGCTCCACTGCAATGGCAGCTTTGAACCCAGACACATCTAATAATGAGAACACCTGCCATAAGCATCTCAGAAAGAAAATAGTACCATAACACCGGGATACATCCTAATTTCTGTCAAGACAAAATCCAGTCCCTGACAAAAACAATAAAGGAATGATTTAAGACATCAACACTAAGGGATGAACTGCATTGGAGCAAATCAAATGATATTGCTAAACAGGTACAATGAGTACCCGACTGCAGTCTAGTGACTGACGTTTAATGACACAAGCTCAGTCCCAGTTGCCTCTGAACGTCTACACTACACTTTCACCAGCAATAACCAGTACTAATGCACAGAAGATCAGCATGTACACACACTTAACCCCTTCGGTGCTCATGACGGAGCAGTTCCGTCATGAGCACCGGTCGGGCTGTGCTAATGACGGAACAACTCCATCATGGCCCGCCCGCTCAAAAAAACCTTCAGCACAGCGCGAAAATATGCGCTGCGCTGAAGAGGTTAAACCAGCACAGTCATCTAAAACTGATCAGATTTGTTTCACAAATAAACTGGGTCATTAAGATTTAGGATCATACACTAGACAACATCAAAGAAAGCCTTACTCAAAAAGAGTACGTGGAATGCTGAATTCTGCTATCAATATTCAACAGGCACAGACACACACAGGCAGTAAAACAAGCATTAACATTTATCTAATTTTGCAAAGTCATCCTATGCCCAGGGCACCCCCATCCTTTTTGCTGACTGGGACTGGTGGGAATTGTCTCTGACTGACCCTGGGCTCTGCATAACCAGGCCTAGCACCAGTGAAATGCTGGAAAGTCACTTAGAATACAGTGAAAACACCTACACACACTAGAGTACACTATGGGATAGGGTACCCCTAAGATTGGCATGATCTCCTCTATGAGGCCCTAGTACGTAATAGAGCAGGGGGATTGATTAGGTTAGCCCTATGATTGGCATGACCACCTCTATAAGGCCCTTATAAACTCGATTTTGGTGTTCGGGGCTCTTCATTAATTCATTATAAACTTTATTCGATCTTTTTGTGTTCAGATCATAAAAGTACATAAAATCATTAGCGAAACAGTAAAAAATACAACCAATCACAATCCTTTCTTAAAACAACACCCCCTTAATCAGGATTACAATAAATTCCATAAAAGAAGTAATAAAACAGCAAACAAGTAAAAGATCCTCATAATTTATTATTGGAGCACATATTTCCTTATATGCATACATGCCAATAAAAAAGAAGCCACAGTAAAACAGATAAACGGGTTTGGAAGATATTTTAAAAAGTATAGTGCAAAGGGGAAATTTATGTCTCTTTAAAAATGGTACAATAAAAAACTTTCTTTCTCGGGCATACATGCTACAGAAAATATAAGATGCAAATAATTTTGTGTTGACTTGAAGTCACAGGGGCACACAGGTAAATCAGAATGCTTAAATCTTGTACCAGGATACCCGAACATTAAAGGGATCAAATGTAAACAAAATCTCGTAAGGATACATTTGTGGTGTGAGAATGGGACCTCTTGTGAATATGAAAACCCACCATCCTCAATTGGGGTTGTTAGTTGTTACATCCGCACAATTTGAGAACCATAATTCTTCTCTCTACGGACATATTGGGCCCTCAGCTTAAAAGCCTCGGCCAACCTCCTCTTGGAAAAGTTCTGGCATGTGATTGGTACCTTGAAGAGATTCAACAAGCCTAAGGCACTAAATTCCTTCTCAACATAGCTTAACCATCCTCTGCAGGTCTGTAATAATCCCTTGGTTCAGGGGGACTGTGTCCCTACGTCAGATTGACAGCTACAACATGAGAGGAGCTAAGCGAATTGAGTCTGTAGTATAAGGAGCGCCGATTCAATATGAGAGATATAATTTGAGTGTGATTGGAAGGGAGATCGAAGATTTCAGAAATGTATTTTCTGCTAGCTGTAATGACTCCGTTAGAGCCATGCCCCTTAAGCCTGCCCCGTATGCCGCAGCTGAAACTATTTTGGTCTGATAAACCTTTTTTAAGAGGCCCAGAGGTCTGGCATCCAATCTCCTGGTGAATGTTTTTAATGCCACTTAGCTCCTATCCATCGCCAATGGTCTTCCTTCCACCAGCTGTGTCCAAGAATTAGACTCCTAGATAGCAAAATGTTCAATTGTCTTGAAGTCCATAAAAAATTGTGGTGCTTTAGCTTTTTTTCCTGCCCCGACAATCAATACAAATGTCTTTGTTAAGTTGACTTTTAGGTCCAACGAGCTCGTAAAAGCTGCATATGCTGTTATCAGACACTAGCGCCCCACACTAGTACTTGAGAGTAGTAACGCATCATCAGCATATGCCAAGATTGGGAGCCGATGGGAGTCAAATATGTGGACATCCAGGGATTCTCCCACCAGCACATCCTCCACGCCATTTGCATGAATAGAAAATAAAAATGGTGTGAAGACGCAACCTTGCCTGACCCCTCTTGAGATCTTAATTGGGCTGGTCTGCTCCCCATTTCTCCCATATAGAACAGATGCAGAGGCATCTGATTAAATTGCCAAATGAAGTCAATTAGGGGGTGATCAATTCCCATCTCTAACATAATGTCCCAGAGCTTCGGGTGGGAAACACAGTCAAACGCTGCAGTGAAATCCATAAAATCTGAATATAGTTTCCCACCCTTTACCCTCACATATTTACCCATGATGAGAACAAGGTCAGGCACAGATACACAGTGCCCTTCCCCTGTTGGAAACAATACTAGGTTTGCATTAAAAAATATGAGTAATGTGCCCAAGAGTCGAGGCTGAACAAAAGGAGATGAGCCATCAGTTTAGCAGTTGTGTCAATAAGGGAGAAGGGTCTAATTTCTAAGAGTACCCTTGTCTCCCTTTTTAAAGATTGGAACTATTAGGCTGATCTTCCATGATGGCGAGAGACCCAAAAAATGCTATCTTAATAAAGACATCTGTCAACATAGGGACCCAAAGATCTTGGTCCGTCTGAAAAAAGTGTATTGGGACTCTGTCCTATCCTGGTGCTTTCCCCTTGCTACAGGCCTCTAGACCCCGCTTTACCTCCAGCAGGGTGAATACTAGGTTTACTTGGGAATTCGGGGCTACTGCGTTATTGTGGACTTGGGGCAGGAGAGTTGATGGAAAAAAGACTTGAATAATGAGTCACCCAGTCACCTTCAGCTATGTGTGAATCTAAGGCAGGATCTCCTTGCGTCTTAAAGTAGGGTGCATTGATTATTGCCCAAAACTCTTTGCTCTTCCCTGATTCTGAGGCATCCTCTAGAATTGTCCATATTTCCTCCCTCCTTAACCTCTCCCTAGATTTTCTTTCTGATTTGTAGCCCCTACGTAATGAGGCAATTAATGTTACATCTCTAGGTTGTATCTTTAGTGCTGTTACTGAGACCTTTCTGGTTTTTGTCAAAGGAGAATCGAGCCACCCAATGACCTTTTTGGGTCTTTCAGGCTTGTACCGAGTTCAATCGTTTTTTATATTGTCCAGTAGGTTAGTAAAGCCTAATAATGTTGCACTAGGGGAGCTATTTGAATCCATACATATTTTTATACTAGTTAGAGAATTACTAACCTTTTTAGAAAGAATTTTAGCACTATCAGTTTGTGCCCACTTCAATTGATATCCATTCCTTCTAGCAATTATGGGCGTAGATATTTCCTGCTGTCTAGGCAATTCTCTAGGGGAAGAGTGGATTTCATAGGTTAAACTGGCATGATTGCTAAAAGATGTGAATAGGGCATCCGCATAGATACAGCTTGTGTTTAGTTGGGTTGAAATCAGAAAGAGGTCTATAGTTGTTTTATAATCGAAATGTAGAAATGTTTTGGGTATGGTTTCAGTGGTAGAAGGATAGTTATTCACAATCACCTAGTTCCTAACCAAGAGTGATCGGTTCAGACTATTGCCATAGACACTATGAGTGAAATGGTGTAATGGGTTTTCCATGAGATTGGTCATACCACATAACCTCTCTAAGCTGTCTTTACAGGGGTGGATATTAAAGTCACCCAGCCAGATTACATATATATATAGGTTCTTTAAGCCTTTGAGTTTTATCAATTGCATCCAATTCCTATCTACCTCGTCTACGGCTGATTGAATATTGGTCCCAAAGTTAATATTGTAAATGTTGATCAAAAGCCAAGACCCTTGATTTTACAGCTCAACGATAAGGATATGAAAGAAAGATTTATTTTTTATGAACTTTTTTACTGTTGATACCCCTCCCTGATGGCGTTTGAACTGCCCTTGATTGGAAGGAACGATAGCCATTTACAAAAATGGGGTACGTGGCCCAGGTTTCCTGGAAAGAGATTAATGCACATCCTGCCAGATTTTTACCCCTTCGTCATTGCCCATTTTGTTTGATATACCTGCAACATTCCATGTTGTGAGAAGAAATGAGTTGGATTGCCTCGTCTCCCGTTTAGAAGTCCTAGGGGCTTTACTAAGTTCGAACAGTATAATTACTGATGTAAGTGGACCCTCTGGTGTATGGGGCGGCAGTCAATCACAACAGTCCATACCAGAAAGAGGTGCAAATCTGTTTGTAAGCAGTAAACCACGATTTCCCTCTGGCACAATTTTTGCGTAAACCTCCCTATGCAGGAGCGGTGGGTTTGGGACCATTTGGACCATCCAGGAGGGAGGAGAATAGAAACAGCTGACTGGCAAGGGGAGAATCTGGGTACCCTTAGGAGGGACTCTGTGTCATTGGTGAAAAAGATCTCAATATTGATAAGTTATTAAAGTTAATCACCACACTGTCCCCCTCCAGTGTTTTAGGGGACATCCCCACCCACCTTACTCTTCTTGCCATGATGATATAATTGGCTAACCTTGACTCCTCTCCCATCAACGCTGAGGTATGAGAAGTTAGCCAGTGGAGAGATTTATCGATTAACTGAATAGTATTTTTGATTTGATTCACCCTCATGGAAGGAACATTTCCAAGGACCAGCACAAATAAAGCCGATGTGGGAGGTAAATGCAGCGTTTGAGACCGATCATGGACCTCCCCCATGGTGTTAGCCCTCTCCTGTGCAATACCAACATTTCCCCCTCTAAATTCGCTGTGTGTAAATTACTAGGGGACCTGCCCCACGGAGATGCTGTTAGAGGTAAAACGTGAACGTCTCAATTCAATCCGGTTTGGGCGATTAACAGTACTTTGCAAAATAGACGGTTGTGCCTGCCGAGAAGGAGCAGGAGCAAGAGTGTTCATATCCTTAGTGTGATCAATTTGTATTGAAATGGATGACATGGTTGGTGAGATGGATAATCCTTAGCCATTATTCAGGCTAATGAGACCCTCTCCATCTCCGTCTTGCGTGGTATATGTGGCCTAACCATTAAACCCAAGCCCTCTAGCTTAGATAACCTCACTTCAATTTCTGAGATTTTGAGTTGGATAGGCGTTAATAAGACTGTGACCATGTTCTCCATCCTGTTCCAGAATTCCTGTTTGCCAGACGAAGATGGAAGCATGGCCTGCTCATGACTAAGTATGGGCTGACTTATCCTTTGTTCTGGCTCTCCATTGCCCTTAGATTTAGCGAGTCGTGACCTTCTTTGTTGTTGTTGTTTTGGTTTCTGTGTAACGGCTCCCCTCCTTCTCTTAACCAGTGGTTCACCAGTGGTATCCTCAATATGAGATTTAGGAGCACAAGCCCTCATAGCAATGCTGGGCCCATTTTGAATGTCCGTGGGTGGTAGAGAGGGGGGCTGAGACAGATCAGGTACAGGGACAAACAAGGATGGTTGCGGGATACCTTCCGATGTAAATAGGCCTAATGAGGAGCATCTCTGGGTAGAGATTGGGTTCAATGAGAGTCGCCGTTCCGTTAGGTGAATCTGATGGCTGAGCATTGATTCAGCCCTAGTAATGAAGGCGTCCAGAGTTCCCGCTACTCCCTTAAGCTTACTCATTGTGAGTTGCGATATCAAGCACGTAGACACCAAACCAAGCATGATAGATATAGTCAATAGGTCTACTCAGTAGAATATTAAACACTATGGTACCTGAAGAGTAAGAAGATCACTTTCCAGTTCCGTTGACCCAATATCAGAGTGGTGGCCCAGCCCAGCCTCCTCCGGGCTCCTATGGCCTGGGCGCGTCCCGACACGCATCCTGTACCGAGGGACGGTGTCCTCCTCTTGTAGCGCATCCATGCGCTATGCGTGGCAGGAGTAGCGGTCCTCCTGGACTAAAGTTGCGGGAGTATGTGTTCGAGGAGCAGGAGCCCTAACAGAAAGAGCGGCTACAAGGTGCCACGGGCTGGCATCCTCCTCTTGTAGCGTGTCTGCGGGCTATGCGTGGCAGGAGTTATGGTCCTCCTGGACCAAGTTGCTGGAGTCCATGGGCGAGCAGCAGGAGGCCAAAGAGTAAGAGCGGCTATAAGGCTCTACAGGCCGCATCCTACTCTTGTAGCGCATCTGCGCACTGTGGGCTGCAAGAGTTGTGATCCTTCTGGACCAAGTTGGTCCATGGGTGAGCAGAAGGAGTCCAAAGAGCGGCTACTAAAAATTAAGAAACTACAATGTTTGGGCATATTTTTAAGTAACCCCATGTTCTCCCCAGGTGTCTCAGGGGTGGGGGGCAGTTATTTATAAGCAGGGTCCTCATAAAATTGTTTATATGCCCTGGGGTTAGTGAAGGTGCACATTTCACTCCCCACATTGCAGTAAAGTGCTTTCAAAAAATGACTTTTGTGCTATGTGCACTGTGAAGGGAGGAATTACAATATTTTACCATATTCAGAACCCCTAAAGTCTCCCCTAATTTTCTCCAGGACTAGGAGGGGTCCTGTAGATATAGGAAGGGTCCTTATTAAAAGATGTTGCCAAGTTCATTCTCTTCAATGCACTGGCCGAGACACATTGGTTAACATGACATGAAGTTATTAAATATTTGCTAAGTTCAGGGACATGATAAAACATATCAGTGCTATGGCTGGGGAGGGGTCATAAATATCTTCATCAAAGTGAGGAGGGGGCGGACGGTGTAATCCAGGTCCAGTTACAGCCCAGCCCAGTTACAGCCCAACCCTCTGAACCCTGCCAGATGGCAGGCTTAAGGCAAACATTTCCGGATGCAAAGGGGAGGGAGCTTATGTAGATGAGCCATCCAGTAAGCTGGTTGAGATAGCTCTTCTCTCAATGCTGGCAAATCAGCCATGATGAATTTTGGAGAAATTGTGCTCTCTTGGAGAATATAGTGGCACATATTGGAGGATGTGGTCATACCCTGGGGTGTTGCTCCCACCTCAAAGGGCAGGAGTGCCCTACTGCTTGACCCAGGGAACTTGGAATAAGTATCAGAGAGGGGCAGAACATCTCAGATCTGCTGCTTGAAACTTAAAGAAGAAAGGTCCATGATGGAAGCTTTATTTGCACCAACCAGGCCCAGCACTTTGACTGACTATGCCATCTGCACAATCTGGAACTACAGCCCTGTGATCAAACCTTATTTTTGAGGACTATAGAGTGGACTCGCTGCCAGCTACAGGATAACAGAGCTCACCTGGACCACCACCACCAAATATCCCCACCCTGGAGTACTGCCAGTGGATTTGTAAGGGGTTTGCCCAAGGAAATCATGGGAATTGTCCCACAATTTCAAGGACCTTCCAGACCTTTGGAGTATTAGTTGGACAACCCTTTGGTACCCTCAAAGGAGCTACAGGAAAAAGATCCAGAAGTTTGAAGAAGTGGACCGTCTCAACCTAACCAACCAAGCCGGCGACACTCAACCGCGAGCCATCCTACCGTCCAGGGTCGACCTGCTGAAAACCTCCTCAGGTCTGACTTCGAGAGTTTGACTGGGAGTAAGCTGAAACTCAAGCTGGTGAACCTTCACTATATTCGGCTTGATAAAGAGCAGCGAGGGACCCACAAAGATAAAGCTCCATAAACATTTCTATGTACAAACATAAGAGAGGTGACCAGGACCAATTACGAGAGTTAAACCACCCACCTTCAACCATGAGCTGGCCTGGATCCCTGCTTCGTCCCCCTGAAAGGCTCCAAAAGTCTGACTTCCACAAGTTTGACTGGGAGCTTGTCGCAAGGCACCCTCACTGAATCCGACTGGCTGAGAGCTTCTAGGGACCCCAAGAAGAAAAGCTCCAAAAAGTTTCTAAGTACAAATGTAAACACTTCAACTAAGATCTACCGCAAGGGGTAGTGGTGCAGGGTTCCATCGCAATCAGCCCCCGGTCTAGCACAACCAGATGTCCCACTAGGTGCTATAGGTTTCTGTGTGCTACATAGTGATAATTCTTTAAAAAATCATATCTCTCGTTCCCTACAGTGGAGTTTGTTCCTTTTGGAGTCGTTTTTAAGATCAAAATAATTCTTATTTTTATAAATTGGTGTTGGATTTTTATTGCGTTTTGTGTCTTAAATATTTACTGGTTAGGTGTTTTTAAATACTTTACATTCCAGTCTCTGAAGTTAAGCCTGCCTGCTAACAGCCAAGCCACCACGGCTTGAGCATGGGAATAATTATCTAAGACCTATACTGGGCCCTATATTGTATTAGTGGTCGTATTTGCAGTGGTAGACATATACTTACCACTGCTAATCACCCACTTTCCAACATCTAATAAACTAATTTCCCAAGGCAAAGCTCATTCTTGAAAATATACAGAAGCAACACGCAGTTCCCCTTCTAATATTATATACTTTTGGTGATAAAACACATCCTACACAATCCTAAATGGAACGTTTTATCAGATCTGCAAGATCCTTCTAATATAAGACACTTATATTTCATTTGCGTAATACATGATGTACAGCATATGAATTTGCACAGTCACATGTATCTCATGTTTTCAAATCGTTAAATTCAATGTAGCTAAAAAATCGGTAAGGATTACCGAGTCATTAAGATTCGGTATTTACGGAATCGGTATTCACCGATTCGGTAAATTGCCTGGAGGCCCATAGGAATGAATGTCAATTACCGAATCGGTAAATACTGATTCGGTAAATACTGATTCGGTAAAAGGGGGAAAACATTGAAGGGTGGCAGGGTGTCAATTTGTATGGGTGCACAGGTTGCAGATATACATGCCCTAAGGGCATGTATGTCTGCAACACGGCACTAAAGCAATTTGCATATTTATTATTTTTTTTTCGTTCTTTACCACCAACTTGTAGTTGGTGGTAAATAACGAATCCTAACATGGGATAAGCACTCATTTAAGTGCTCCCTATATTAGGAATTCGGTATTTTACCGAATCGGTATTTAAGAAATCAGTAATTTAGCGATTCGGTAAATGACCGATTCGGTAAATTACTGAATCCTTATTTTCGGCCCCCTACACCAGAAAGCCTATTACCGGTCGGTAACGGCTGAAATTCGTTAATTTCGGCAGTTACCGACCGGTTACAGCCTTCCTACATCTGGCCATAATTTCTTTGTTAAGTTTTTCATGTTTAAGAACTACTTTTTGTTGCAGCAACAAATTATGCCATTAACATAAAGGGTGCCACATGTCCTATGCACAAGAAGAGTTCTTGAAGGTGTAAGTTTTGCACAAGGTGTATAATGATGTGTTTTGTTTCTTACTTTGTGGAAAAGGATATCATTATATGTTTTATCACTACCAAAGGACTGTTTTGAGCAGGCATGCGCCTGCCTAAAAAATACTATACCTGAGTTTATTATATGTCATAAGGGACAGTTGTACGAAACAGAGAACAATTTATTATTGTTGCAGGTGTGATGTTCCATCGCAATTGTGAAGGTTGTTACATTCGCCGTACAGATATGTTTTAAAAAACAGAATTACATTTATGTTAAAAGTGACATATTTGCATCATGTCTTATTTATTCAAAAAGTGCATGTAAGTCATTCTGTTTTTTTTACAAAAACAAATTTGAGAGGCATACATTTCTGTAAAAAACGTGCATGAATTTGAACACATTGGTGACAGAGTAACACATACCCAAAAAACAGTGTGTTTATGTCCTTTGTTATGTGCGGATGACTATTCAATAATGAAAAAAATATTAGTTAAAGGGACTTTTTCAGATGGAATTTTCCATCACATATATGAGTATTCCATATAAAAAATACAAATTAGCCGTTATGAATTTTGGTTTATGTTGTAAAATATACATCTCTCGGAGTATTTAAATTTTTCTGCAATGTTGTACCAATTTCTGTCTAAAATGAAAGCTTCCATATTTTTTAAATGTGGTCACAATGGTAAAACAAACAAGAAAATAACATAAGATCAGTTGGAGTCAAATGTAGAAATATTTTTGCTCTGTACTCAAGTGTATTAGAAATGTGCCAATCCCTTTTTATTTGCTTATGATGCAGAAGTAATTAGAATAAGCCAACACAATTAATTTTTATTTTCTTCAACAGCATAATTAAACACCTAGGGCATAATACAATAATAAGCAAATTAAGTATTGAATACATTAAAGTATGTTTTTACATTTGAAGTATACTTAATTTACATGAAGTAAGTGTTACCATTGTGAAATGTGCAAACAAAAGAAACAGGCTTTCAGTGTATACAAGTTAGTATTGGTACAACATTTCAGTACATTTTTATTATTTACTTTTATTTGTGGCATTTTTTCTTTTCAAGGGTTGGTTGATTTTGTGTAATTTTGAAGGTTGCATTTTTTCATCTTTTTCATCTTTTTCTATTTTTAATTGAACTGTTAGGAAAGAGGAATGCTTTTGTTATTGATTTTTATTTGTTGGTTTTTTGCTTTTTTGGCTACTTCAAAATGTAATTACTAATTAAATAGGAAGCCAAAAAGAGGATGAGATTGGGGCGAAAACCTAACCAGTGAGACTTAGTAATGTGGAATAAGCTGCAACTCTTGCCTAGGCCCAGGTTCAAGGAGAACAAACCTCCCGATACAGAACTGCTGTGCTTACTTATTCATTATAATACCCTCCTGCAATCTACATGTCTATCCAGAGCCATAATGCTGAACATGCTATAAACTGGGTAGGCAGCTAAGCTTGACAGGGACATTAATATGGTATTATAGAGCAGGGATTGGCTGTGACAGGTCACGCCCTGGATGTGTATTACCACACAGCTACCGGAGATGGGCTGAGTTCTGAGCTTTCAGGATGATTGGCACACAAAATTGCGGTAATAAGTAGGTGAAACAGTGTCCTTCTAGAAGGTCTATATTTTTATATGTGGAGTTCTTCACAGCAACTGTGGTGTCTCTGCAGCCATAAACTTCCAATTAACTCATATATTGTGAAAACCAAAAAAAAGTACACTAACACAAATTTGAAAGTCATCCTCTGTGAATTAGGCCCTAGATGGTTTGTCACCAAAATGTAAAGTTATTGTCCTGGAAATATAGAAGGCTAAATAATGTTATTAGGTTTGAGATGGGTTCTCGCATATTTAGGTAGGCACAAGATAGATATTACCATTTTACAAGTAACTCACTTTTCAACATTACATCAGCCAAGCTAGAAGGTATGCTCCTCATCAATACTTTTCCTTTTATAGCTCACATTCCAGAGAAATATGCATTCTTATATGCAATAAGGTTTATTTTAAATTAAAGCAATGCATCACTGACCAGGAAGGCAGATATATCATATTAGAGGGGACAATATACATCAATAAATAGGTGCTGCTCAACACTTATGCACATAATGTAGATGCTGGGATATATTTGTGACCTTGACGTGCACACTCACAGAAACCTTTATTTGGTGAGGAGATCTTAACCTAGTTCAGAACCCTAACAGGACCAGTCAAATTGCAGCAAGCTTAGGCACCCACACTCAATAGAGGATTTGTAGATATCTGGAGGCAACTACAGCAGCAATATAGCGGCGCTTTTTAAAATCCTGTTAGCGTATTTTCTTTGTTCTGATTTCTTTATCCCCTGCTTTTATCGCTCATCTCCACACACTTGCACCATAATCGGCTCCTCCACCGCGCTTTTGCGGGTCCCGGTTCCTGTGGGCGGGCTGTGTGTGTTACAGTGCTTTGTGGCGGCCATATTGGGTGAGGGGGGTACGCTCTAGTGGCTCAGGCGACGGACTCCTCTTAAAGGGAGTCATGCTTACGCGCAGTGGTCACGCGCAGCGGGCACGCCGGATCACCGCCGGAGTCACGCCAGAGTCCAGCCCGTCTGCGCCCGTCTGCGCCCGTCAGCATCCCGGAGGCGAGCGGGGCGGCGGGTTGGGCTCAGCCACAGGGCACATGTACTCCTGGGCCCCCCATGCTCTGATATACATCTGATGAGCTACGCTCACTACAAAATCTAGCTGGTGGCTGCTGCACTGTCTTTCCCGGTCGCCACAGGGGTAAGTCATGCTGCCCTGGCTGTGGCTGGCGCCCCAACCGTGCATTATCATCGCCCCCCAACAAAGAGATCGATAGTGTTGGGTATCTCTGCATGCTGTTAAATACCAGATCTGCGTGCAGACACGCACAAGACATTTTTGAGCTCCTTGATATGGAAGAGCCACTTTGTCTTATGCTGACTGAGACGTGGTTGGGGGAATTTTCAAACCCTGATGTGGCCATGGCTATTCCGCCTGATTATAATATCTTCAGGAAGGACAGAGCTAAGGGAAGAGGCGGTGGAGTGGCACTGGTGGTGAAGAAATGCGTGCCATGTGCTATTCTGCCAGTGGATGATATCCGCGGCTCCGAGGCCCTTGCCTTTTCTATCACTCTGGCTCCTCACCAATCCTTTAAAGGATTATTAGTATATAGACCGCCTGGCCCACCTGGAACCTTTTTTGAAGACTTCGATTCGGTTTTGCTGGGACTGGCCCTGAAAGCAGAACATTGTATAGTAGCCGGGGATTTCAACTTCCGTATGGATGATCCGTCGGACCCGGACACTATCAAATTATTGGAGGCTACGGCCCCTTTGGGCCTGATCCCCTACCTGCAGGGGCCCACTCACGACAAGGGACATACTCTCGACCAGGTCTTCTCGACATCTCCTCTCGAGGTGAAAGAGATTATCCCGGTGCTATGGTCAGACCATCGGCTAGCCAAATTCTCGATTAGAGGCACAGCTAAACTGTCTACTTCTGTGTCCCAGCAGCAGGGACGAGTCCCCAGGGCATACCATCGAGTGACCCCTGCGATGCTGGCACAGGCCGCCCTGGATCACCCTTGCCCCCTCTCAGGCGACCTGGAGAAGGATTTGGAGTCTTTGCAATCTTGGCTTTTAGATAGGCTGAACGATCTTGCCCCGGTGCTGGCCCCCCGCTGAACATCGAAACGGGTTTCGGCTCCCTGGTTCACCGCGGCACTGTCGGCTGCTCGGCAGCAGTGTAAGGCAGCCGAAAGAGCCTGGCGTTCACAATACGACTCTGTGGCTAGGCTGACCTATAAGATGGCGGTTAAGGCCTATCACCGGGACATTCGCCTTGGAAAAAAAGCCTACCTTGCAGGGAGGATAGAAGCCGCCTCCAACTCCTGTAAGGAGATTTTCACCATAGTGAGAGAATTCATGGCTCTGCGGTCTAATACATCTCAAGATATGCCCTCTGAATCCTGGGCTTCGGACCTTGCTAACTTTTTCACCAGCAAGATTAAACTTATCCAGGACTCTTTTCCGCCGGTGGCGTCCGCGGGGCTGACCAACCTCGAGGATGACCTGCACCCTCTGGCCCCCCTTGGTCCGACGTTGGCTGTTTTTCCACCTATCTCAGCTCCTGCTTCTTTAGCGCTTATGGGCAATCTCAAATCTGGGTCGCCTTTGGACCCTTGCCCGGCCAAATTCTTGGCAAAAATTGCGGAAGGGATAAATCCGCTGGCGAATCCACTCCTGAATCTCTCGTTGAGCCAGGGAGTGGTTCCGCAGGCCTGGAAGCAGGCAATGGTCATCCCTTTGCTGAAGAAGCCTGGTCTCGACCCTAAGGCCCCGGTCAATTACAGGCCTATCTCTCTGTTGCCTGCTCTTACAAAAATTTTGGAGAAGCATGTTCAGACGGTGCCCTCCAATTTTCTGCCCAAACCTCAGCACAGAGACCGCGCTCCTAGAGGTCTCAGAAACCATTAAAGGGGTTCTGGACACTGAGGGCAAAGCCATGCTGGTGATGTTGGATTTGTCGGCGGCTTTCGACACCGTCCCCCATGACGGCCTTCTCGCAAGACTCTATGAGATTGGCCTACGGGGGACGGTGCTCAGCTGGTTTTCTTCCTTCCTAGCTGGCCGCCGGCAAGCGGTCTGGGCCTCCCCAGATTCCGCCATGATGCCGCCTTTGGGAGTCGGGGTTCCACAGGGCTCTATACTGAGCCCGACCCTTTTTAACATCTTCATGGCCTCTTTGGCGGCGCTGGCGGAGTCGTTCGGGGCCCAGATCGTATCCTACGCCGACGACACCCAGCTTCTCTTCTCTTGTAAGAGAGGAGGAGACTTTGATGGAGAGAGTATCCGGGATTGCCTTGGGGCTGTTTTTAAATGGTTCCAGCTGAACAGCCTCAAGTGCAATTCCTATAAGTCCGAGGTACTCTTCTTTGGGTGCGCTACGGAGCCAGACTGGCAAGCTTGGTGGCCCATTAACATGTTCCCTCCGTCTTGTTCATCCCAAACTGCTAAGAACTTGGGGGTCAAGATGGACAAGGGTCTGACACTGAGATCCCAGATCCTTGGTGTGACGGGCACATGCTTCGGCCTCCTTAAGATGCTGCGGAGGTTTTTACCTCTTCTGTCTGAGGAACATAGGAAGCTGACTGTGCAGGCTCTGATCGGCTCTAGGTTAGATTATTCCAACGTTCTTTACCTGGGCCTGCCAGAGTACCTGCTGCAGCGGCTCCAAGTTGTGCAGAACGCTGCTGCGAGGGCCATTTTTGGCCTGAACAGGCGAGCCAGTGCTGCTGGCCTGTTGCAGACTTTACACTGGCTGCCCATCCGCAAACGGATTGTTTTTAAGGCATTAACTTTGGCCTATAAAGCTCTTCATGCGGTGGGAGCGAAGTACCTCCAAAAGAGACTTGCCTTTTATCATCCGGCTCGTTCTCTCAGGTCAGAATCTCTGTTCCTGGCGGCTGTGCCGTGAGTGAAGAGAGCTCCCATTGGAGGCCGCTCCTTCGGACTGCTGGCGCCACAGTTGTGGAACACCTTGCCGCTAACACTCCGGGGAGCCACCAGCCTACTTGCATTTAGGAAAGGCCTTAAGACCTGGCTGTTTACTTAGGTGGCTGTTTTTCTGTTCTCTCTGTTTTTTTCTGCATTCCCCCTGTTTTCATTACTGTGTTGTGTTATTTTGCTGTAGGTCTCCTTATTTAAAGCGCCGGGACACTCTTTTTGAGTAGCCGTGCGCTATACAAAAATAAATATAACATAACATAACATAACATACCGAAGATATAGAATATTCCTTTTAATCCGCACCATACAACTCCTCATGTTTTGCTGGCTGACCACGCTGGATTTGTGTTCATGGGGTGGGAGGATTGACCCACCATCCTAGAACATTGTCTTTTCACTCCTCCATGTAATTAGAACTTTCAGTACAGTTGTCCCTACTATACTGACCAAATCGTAGATTCCCAGCAGAGTCCCTGCTTGACTCAGTGTTCTGTCAAGAAATGTGGGCTCTATTGTGGGAATATATTTAGGTCCATAAGGATCTGTCATCTGTTGCAACACTCTGAAAGCCTTCTAGGGTGTATATTTATGGATAGCTTTTGCTTTAAACAGAATCTTGAAGAATGTATAGAGGTAATTACAACTACTGGAGAAAGTTCTTAAACTGCTTCAGCAGGTTGCTGCGAGTGCTCAGAGGGTGACTTAACTCAAAGACAAGCACGCACTCTTACATAAGTGTGAAGACCTGGCAGATAGGGAGGTTAGGTACCTGGAGAAATACACATAAGCCAAGATATATTGGGAGAGAGAAAGACAGGGATGTACGTTAGCAAGGTTATTGAAAAGAAACCACTATCTTAATCATACTATGCAAATGAAAAAGTGGAGGCGACAAATACACAGCCAGTGAAGATACTTTTGTGGCTTTTGCAGGATACCTCAATAATCTATAATCTTTACTTATGGAAGCAACACCTGACAACATAGAAGAGTACTTAGATTAGATGACCTTGACCTGGTTGGACAACATTCACATTATAGTGTAAGTTTATGATTTTTTACAACTGACAAAGGAATTTTTTGAGTAGTATCTTTACAACTGCCGATCTTTTTATGTGTGAAGTCTCTGCCATGAGTGCAGAGACTCCACAGTCATTAATATACTACTCATAAAATTCCTTTGTGAACTGCAAAAAATCATAAACTTGCACACAAGTGTAAGTTTACTTTTGTAAATGAGGACCTTTGTTTTTAAGTGAACCAGTTGCAGGGATTCTGCTCATGCAGAGAATTATGCGCAGGAAACCAGTACCTCTGTGTATTGTGGTGTACCAAAAAAAAACCACCTCAGCACCCGGAACACCAATCAAACTAGCATTAGTGTCTCATTTGTTTTCTGCGCTACAGCGAAGCTACCAATTATTCGACAATCTAGAACATGCGCTTAGGAAACTCTCAGGAATAGTGGGACTCAAGAACACTTCTTCTCATATCAGTCCACAACTTGAGTAAGCAGAGACACGGTATGGTTTAAAATGTTTACTTTAACTAATGTGCTCTAAGATGCAGCACTTTCACCAATACTAACAAACAGATGCATAAGAATAATATGATCATCATTGTTACAATTCCATAAAACACAAAAGGGGAAATTATATTATAAATGACAGTGGAAACAGAATTAGAGTGCAGTTACCACCTTTGTAGTGTAGTTCCTATACCCCTTATAGGCTCTGTGCATTGGAATAATATACACTATAGTTTTGACATAGGACTGTGGTCAGTATGTCTCTTTCGAGTACATCAAACTTAATTACTTGTGTGTTCCACAGAGGTCACTAGAAACTTCTCGAATGAACAAGAAGGGATTAGTCTTTGACAACCGCATAAACATGACAACTTTGTTTCCCTTAGAATCGGAACAGTTCTTCTCAGAATCGTGGATACAACAGTTTTACTCAGTCAATCGTGCATGCTTTGTTTCTACAGAGTTACACAGAAATAGATAGACGGGCGTTTCAATAAAAATGGTTTATTGAACAGTCTTATTTCCCATGCAAGAGATATGAGCTGCTACAATCGTAAGACAGAATGCGAAGTATAACATGTACAGTGTTAGCAGTAGGATAAAATAATACTGCAACAGCATGGTTTGTAGCTATGACATATATTCATAACAATACATATAGGCTAAAATGTAAATACTCATCTGGTGCTTCTAAATAGTTCTACTCCAATGTACCTAACCTAAGTGTAGTATGAGGTAAGTAGTAGGTGCTGTTTTCTAAAGTATAGCTAGCTATAGTTTAGTTTTGCCAAGAGTTGCCAAGAGTACCTCTAGGTTCTAGTCAGCTCCATACCTTAGAATGAGAGAGTTTGGAATCTCTTTCTGGATCTCGATCTCTAACCCCCTGCAAGGGGAGTCAGAAACACTGGTGCTGGATTCTCTGCGAGGAGGATGACAGCGTCTGGTCAATGCATCAGGCGGGAACTCGAATTCCTTCCGAACTTGCCACGGTGAGCCACGTAGCTGAGCCGTGCAAGTATGCAGCCGTGACTTGTCATGGCAAGTGCAGGTATATTTATACCTCAAAGGTGTTTAGGAATGCCAGTATTGATGTAAAAGTCGGGCAGACAAACATCATGAATGAACCCCTGAGGAATAGATGATCATGCATAATAAATGAGTTCTTGGAGAAATCAATAATCCAAGCAAGGGAAGTCCTAAAGGCTTAAGAGTCTGGTTTTTTAGGGACTCGTTGTGACATGGATGGACGGATTTAGGTGAATTTTGACATAATTTTCCTACTGAATATGTAGTAACTGAATCAGTGATTGGAAAACGTGGATCAGGTCTATCCTGTTTGTAGCCAGGAGCCTTGCTCAGGAAACTGTGTTGGCAGGAATCAGAATGTGTTTGCCAAACCAACCGACCCAGGGGGTCTAAGGTAGAAATATTAAAAGAAGCATTCACAATTAATGACTGCAACTCTTCTAGGGCCACATCTGTATGATTGTTCTAGGTGTCATAATCCTGCAGATTGGGAAATTTAGGGGCATTAATTTGTTTTGAAGTGGCCAACCCAAAACAGGTTGTTTGATACATTGAACTGTTTAAAAACAGCATTTGGTTTTGGTTAAGGCATGCTCCATGTAAAGCTTCCGTGCACTGAACCTGCCAGGGACCAGAACCCCAAACAGATTTAAGCTCAACCGTTTCTTTGCATGGCTCATAGCCACCCATAGCCAATTGATCAATAAAAGATTTGGAATATAGTAATTTTGTATGGGGGAGCCTTACTTTAGAATTGGATGTAGAATTCATTTTAAAGTAATATGAATCAGAATGGCATTTTTTAAAATCAGTGAACAATGTAAATTTCTTCCCATTGAATATACTTAACCACATTTCTAAATGTATTAGCCTTGTGCAGAAAATGATGACCATACTGCTGGTTACAAAATAAATCAACATAATTAGCAGAATTCAAATACAAATCTTCAGAAAATAAATACTGTACGGCTTGAATGTCTCAATCATCAGAGCGAATGTTTTGTTTCACAACATCCCCCATTGAAACACGTATATTTGGGACATTAACCACCTCAGTGGGGCCATGAATTTTGAACTTTACAGCATTCCAAACAATTTCATCCAAAACTGGCCAGGCAGAGATGTTGACAAAAGTCGAGTCACGTTTCATGATGTGTGAAGAAGAGTGCTGTGCCATAGTTCCATCAATCACCTTTACAGCAGAGCGTTCAGTAAGGTAGTGAGCATTGCTTAAAAGAAAAAAGAATGTCACAAATCCAATTGCCATGAACAACAAAATGGAGATGAAGACCAATCAGATGTGAGGCCAAGTTGGAACAAAAAAATTGTATTTAAACCTAGCGACAAAAATCAGACATTTTGAGGGGGAACTCGATGTTGTGGAGTCAGTGTCAAGAGAAAAACGTGACTGGTTAACTGCATCTGCTTGCAAACCTGGCAATGACACATCAGTGGGATACACATTATCAGTATTTTCATGTGGACTGGAAGCCGGAGGGTGCAACAATCTATTAGTAACACTGGTCATCTCGCAGGCAATGTCAGGCCTGATGTTGTCCGTTGAGTCCAAGACAGAATTCCTTAACATTGCTGGGCAGGAAACAGCTATAGTTATACTAAGAAGAATCGGCCATTCGCTGTAATTTGAATTTGTCCATTGAGATGTATCTGTTATCCTTGCGACCAGAAAGTTGTGGTAAAATGACTTTCACACCAAGCACCAGAACTGGTGCACGATTGGAGGGGCCAAACTCTTTCTTGTTCTCCACCTTCTCACGGACCATGTCTCCAATTCTAGGTAGCCATCCAGTTACCGGAATCTGTAGTGCAGCTTAAGTGGCGGAGGGCAAATGTTCCTTTGCAAGACTGTCACAAGTCTCTTGTAGGTTCTGTAATACAGCAGAATGATTATCTATGTCACAGGGTTCAGCTGTCGCCGCCATGTTTGACCTTCAAGGTCCGTGACAAACATTTTTATGCCAAAGAGCATTTCGAATGGGGTCCTCCCACACAGAGATATTCTAGGGAGATTATTAAGCGCACGTTGTACGCTGTACAAATGGGTGAACCAGTTCCTGCCAGTACCCATAACTCTAGCTGTAAAGGATTGCTTTAAGTCATGGTTCATTTGCTTCACAACTGAGTTGCCCTCAGGCCCATATGGAGAGGAAAATTTGACCTGCACTCCCAAAGACCCCATACAGGCGAACGAGGGACCCTGGTCACAATGGCAGGTGCCACCCCCAAAAATTCCCACAAAGGCACGCAAATCCCTGAAGTTCATGCGTCAGCACTGCGTTGTGGCCAGACCAAGACCTATGCGCAGGAAACCAGGACCTCGGTGTATTGAGGTGTACCAAAAAACCCACCTCAGTGCCCAGAACCCCTATCTGACTAGCATTAGTGTCTCATTCATTCTCCGTGCTACAGCAAAGCTATCAATGATTAGAAAACCTAGAATATGCGACTTAGGAAACTCTCAGGAATAGTGGGAATCAAGAACACTCTTTCGTTCTAGCTCTCATACCAGTGCACAACGTGAGTAAGCAGAGACACAGTATAATTTAAAATGTTTATTTTAACTAAAGTGCTCTAAGTTGTAGTACTTTTGCCAATACTAACAAACGGATGCATGTGAATAATACGATCATCATTTATAAAGGACAGTGGAAACAGGATTATAGTGCAGTTACCACACTTCCCATGTTAAGAGCTAGTTTTAATTATTAATAGAAGAAGACCTTTAGGCTTTCATGGTGGACCCCATACCTCCAAGATCAGATGCCATGAATCACATCCCAGTACAAGAACAGCTCCTCAAGGTTAGAAAGGTTGTCTCCAAGTACCTCCTCATGCATGCAATGCAATATTAAAAGCACCCTAGTTTGATTTGAGCAGCTGCTATTGTTTGTTATGTTTATGTGCGTGGACTGTATAACATGAATTAAAGAATACATTGCTAATCAACCTTGAACGCGCTGTGCAGACTGATGGCACAGAGCATGCCTAGATTTGTGAAAAACAAACCATTCTCATGTGAAAGAGCAAAAACAGGTTATTTATGATAGCCATATAGTGTTGTGTGCAAAAGCAGCAAAATGGCATTAAAGCATATACCTCACTTATGCTACTATAGCAATGTCTGCAATTGAAGCTGTATCCTCACTACAAATCAATAACTTCAGATGAGATTATAGTAACCATTGACTCCTCCATGTTAACTAATTACGCAACCTCCAACAGCTTTGTGGCTAAGGACCAGACAACTGGGCTTTGTGACTAAGAACTGGAGAACTGAACAAAAAGATTGTACAAATAAAGAAATCTGTGAATATCTTGAACATATGTAAATGAACTTGTTGAATTTTGATGTTTGCATGTGCTGGTGGATAAAAGTTTATTGTATTGGTGTCGATTGGGTCTTATGCTGGGGAGATAGGTGTTTCTCCCTACCTCTCAAGCACCGCACTTTACTATAGGATGACAAATAATGTGTGACTTTCTTTAGAGCACCAGTTCCCTTCTTTCAATCACCCTTTAAGGCAATAGATTCTGTGATGGGAGGTAAGGAACAGGCTCTAATTCTGTACGTTGAAGTTTTATTAAGCTTTCAAACATAAACTCGCACATTACCTATTGCAAGTATATGAGGGAGCGCTCCAGGAGAGCTAAGCGAGAAGCCTTAATCACTGTACTTACGAAACCAGGAAGAGAACCAGGAAAAAGTGCACCATACAACCAACTTCATTTGTAAGCTTACACCACAAAATGTTGTCCATGGTCATAGCCAATAGACTCGCCCTGTTAATGGAGAATAGTATCCAGAGTGGAGTCCAGATCTGTCCAGCTTAGATCTACTGCAATACATTTGAGGACAGTGTTTGTACTACAACATCAGGTCATCCCTACCTTCATGGCCACAGCAGCTATTTTGAACACTGAGAAAGCCTATGATTTATCGAAACGGCCATTCTTAGTGACAACACTCAAGTAGTATGGCATTCAACTGAGTCATCTCACCCTTGTAAAACTGCTGTATTTGACGGCAGTAGCTAGGACACAGGCAAATGGCTTAACCTCTGATCCATTCCCTATGGTGAGAGGTGCTCGACTGGGCTGTCTTGATCCCACTGTTATTTGTAATATCAATGGATCCTCTAGCTTGGACATTGAAAGAATCTCATCCCCCAGCTGAGAACTTGCCTCCCCTTATTGGTGTAGTGATTAGGTTTGGGATATATTCCAGGATAGGGATTAACTGAGATAAGACTAAGCTGTTCCCACTCATGAATGGGCTGGTCTCACCAGATACTGAATTCCTGCTTTGATGGATGGGTCACTCAGTGAAATACTTGGGGATAAATTTACACTGAGACTTAGGAGAGATGATTTGACAAAATTACGGTCCAGCAGTAGCGAAATTAGCCCCACAAGTGAATGCATGGATTAAACTGCTGTTGCCCTTAGTAGTAATTAAAATGATTGTCCTTATTATTTGTTTTGAATAGCTCCCATTATTTTAAATAAGGCCATTTTCTACTCTTAAAGGCACTAATGATTTGACAAGTCTGTGAAGGAGAACAACCGTGAACTTGATAGGAAACTTTGACACTGCCATATTAGATGGGCGGGTTTGAAGTCCCTGATTTAAAGACATAATAGTTGGTTGCAAAAGGCCACTTTATCAGAAATTGGTACCGCCAATGGTAGGAGGCGGCCACATTCTATTCCTAGGCAATAGAAAATAGAGAGGGCACGCCTCTAGATTCCTTTTTACCAATAGACCTCCCTCGGCCAAGAGTGGAAATCCTCATCATAGCAACCACATGCTGGGCGTAAATAATCCTGGGACAGAAGTCAGACATCCTTTTTTTATACTCAACAGCCTTGACGCTGGCTAACAGATCTCATCAAAAGCTGACCATACAGAACTGGTTCACTTGTAAGTAGATGAAACATTTTGATCTTTAGACCAATCCAGACAGCACAGATCTCAGGCCATGCTATCCATCTTTACGTATTTGAGGTTGCATCTCAAGGCGCAGAAGAAGCTACCAGGATTTTCCAAGGAAACCATGGGAGTTGGCCCCGTTGACTTAGATAATTAAATCCCCGAATGCAAAAGGATGGGTATTGATGCTTTAAGTGGTGCTTTTAGAGCTCTTGCAACTCTGTGTGGAAGGCATATGATACTAAAGGCAAGCCTGATGGAGAATGGTGGGCACAGAAATTACATTTTTATATTTTGATATTTACAAAAGGTAAATGTTGTTCATAAATTTGTTGAATAAAAACTAATCATATACTTAAGCTAATACATTTATTTTCCTATACTAGGCTTACTTCATGCTCGCTAAACAGTTTAGAATAGATCCCACTAGGCCACAGTGTTGTTAAGAGATGTTCTGAACCCTGTAAGCAATGATTTACGATAGATGAATGCTGAGCCTGGAAGTGGCTCTCCTGGGATATATCAAACTTGTAGCCAGTGGGATATGCAGATGTGTAGCCATGTCATTACTAATAGTCATGAGACACATTGCCATGGATCTCAGTAAAGAAGGAAGTGAGAATGAGATGTGTGAGGAAGAAGAACCTTCCAACGGAGGGAGGGCCTATACCTTAAACTTAGGAAAAGATAAAGTTTCAAAAAGAAAAAGACAATATGCACCATAGACCCTTCCCTAGACACTGCAGCAAGATGGCAGCCACCAAAAGGATTACTTTGCATACCAGTATATTGAATAGAATAGCCTTCAAAAGTACTAAAGAAATTCTTTGCAGCACATTCAACACAAAGAAGAATATCTCTGGGGGAACCAAAGCCTTCCAGAGAGGCTTCAAGTTCAAAAGCATATTTTGCAACCAAAAAAATCAAAGGAACAATCTCCTCCATATTAATCAAACATATCAAGCAAAGCCTGAATGACAGCCTACTAAATATATAGCCAAAGCCAACCACTTGTGAAAGCCTTATATATAAAGATCCAGCACCCAGGCAAGGAGCATTTACAAGACAGCAAGCCATGAGATGCACACCAACCAGTGATATGTATAAGTCCTCACAGTGAAGGATAAAGGAAATAGGAGCATGGCTTACGCTTACGCAAATGAAAGACCCTGACAATGCAATATTAATTTCTCAACCTCCATATTGATGATGACAGTGAGGACAGCAAGACCAGATCTGGGATACAGACAAGAAATGGACTGATGGGCAGAATCCAAGTGGGACCAATTGGTAAGCTTGGCAACAGAGGGAATCACATCAGCTAAACCCAACACGGAATGATCATTAGCACATTTTGCTCCTCCGCAAACACTGAGTAACAGTTTCTAAATCAAGGGAATAGGGGAACACACCTTCAACAGCCCCCTTAGTCAATTGAAGAGCAATGCATTTATTCCCCGGTCAGATAATTCATATGACAGAAGCATATTGAAGGAACCATGGAAACAAAGAAGTCCCAGAAAGAAATGCTGAACCAAAAACACATGCTCTGGAAAATTCAGCGTGAAAAAGAAGGGACCAACCAACCAGAAAATCCAGTCTACCCACAGGTACTCCATGACTGATTTGAGTGGCTTTCGAAGATGTGAGGCAGCACAACACTGAAAAATAATCTTGGCTGCCAGAGCAGGTGACTTTCTACACCCAGTTGCTTGATATACACCATGGACATGGTGTTTTCCATTTGCATGACCATGTCCTTGTGAACATGAGAAGAGAATGCCAGCAGTCCCTCACAGATGGCAATTCTCTCATTTCATTGGCTCCACAAACCTAAATATCCATCTGATTGTTCTGAGAAAATGGTGCCTGTAGTATGAACCACAGGGGCTCGTCAATCTCAAAAGAAACCTCTTTGCTGGTTTAAAGTATTTAATCACCATTGCAAATGACAACAAAAGTAAGAGGCAATTGACTGGGGTTGTCCCAACTTGACATCAAATTCCACACACTCATGTGAACCAGAGGAGCTAAGGAGTTAGAGGTATTGAATAAGTGACAAATCTATTGAACCAGAAAGACTGTGGATCTCATGTGAACCATTGCTCACAGTCACATTTTGACAGGAGAAAAGGGGCAGAGAATAAAGAAAATGTTGCACAGACAAAACACATCATGAGGCAGGACACACTCTCCTCTGTCAGAAACAAGACCCTATTAAAGTCCATGTCATGTGACGGGAGAGATGTGACCTGCAGTGTTTCCACAGAAACCATGCTGATAAAGCACCTGGTAAACCCTCCAGGTTGCCAAAACAGTTTCATTGGCTAAAGTAACCCCGACCAGGCAGTGTTACTGATGAGATTAAACATAGAGTACACTTGAGTAAAATAAACCCATCAAGGGAGCAAAGACTTTTCTGAAGTTCCTGGATTTGGATTTAGACCAAATGGTACAAAAACAAATTAAAAGTTCTAATTCTAATTTCCAATGGCACTCACTTCTGGGTCACATAGATAAGCATCCTAGAGGCACAATGGCAGGAAGAAGCTCCGGAGCTTCATCAGGGATATTACTGATACCCCTGATGAATATTGATAGGATCTTGAGCAGAAACCTTATCTCCTCCAGTCCAAGAAGCAGCTGAAACCAAAGTATGATCTGGCATGCGATGATGATGATATAGCCAAACTCTTGACCCTCCTTCATTGGGGGATTTGGAACATCTGTCTTCTTCATCAACGTTTTCGAAATGCCATCCTCCAGGACAACCTAGTGATTGATACCTAGGCCAGGGAGGGTCCCTCCAAAGACCACTGGATGTACCATTGATCTGAATCCAAGTACATCCAGATGTCCAACAAATAGGGGTTTCCATGGCTTACACAACTTCCACTCCATACAGCTATGGCAATGAGTCTCTTCCTTCCCCAAATAAGATCCACACCTTCACAGTTCCCGTGCACTTATCAGTGTCCTTAGGCTAAACTCCGCCCTGGATTTTCTGTGGAACAGCAAGGTATACTAGCAATTCTAAAGGACTTCCTCCCACATCCTTAATGTTTTATGGAGTATTCTCTTTCTTTTCTACTTTAACTGTGGTAAATAAATATTTACCGTCGGAATTTCTATGCAGTAAAGTTCAATAAAATAACTCAATCGGAAATAAGAGGCAGAATCCGTGGTATCTGAGTTTATAAGGGGTTTATTCCATAAAATGGAATGGTTCGAACCAGATATCATGTTCCTTTCACCATCAAGGATCAGGAAGGGATAGACAATACTTTATTGACAGAATACAATATTTATAGTAAATGCATATAATGGTGATGGATACAGAAGGCGTGACAGCTGAGAGAAACGAGATAAGAACACATGTGCGTAACAGAAGGCGTGCACGAGGGCGTACACAGAGGTGTGTGCTAGAAACGTCACATGAAAGTGTCACAAATGGGCGGATACATAGAGGAATCTTGCAGTGTCAGCAGAAATCTGTAACAAGGATGCGCGCGCAGCAGCATGACGTGTGACTGACGTGAGGCTGGAGGGTGCAGGGGACTTGACATTTAACACTAGAGGAAAGAGACAGAAGTCTGGCATGTCAGATCGACTCGTTCCTAAATCATATCTGATATCTTGTGTTTGGGGAACTATATTATCTAGAAGTAAAGGTCTCTTGGGCAGAGGCTACTCTATACTGACTATTAATGCGTGCATATGCGACTACGTGTCTGCGTGTAATGAGAGGGGCCATGGGCCTACCATGGTAACGGGAGTAATGAATTACTTGCATGGAGACAGAAAGGCCGGGCCCTTTGCTCTGCAGCCGGGGAATTGTTTATCTATTCTGCTAGACTGGAATGTGTTTTCGAGGAGCTGAGCTCGGCTATACTGATAACTCGAAGGCAAAATACTGTCTTTGGCAGGCAAGCAGGCCGAGCCGGGCACCGCTCGCCACGCAGGGAGTAGGACAGAGGTCAGGGATGTATCCCACGTTGCAGCTTTCAGGAGACAGAAAGCAAAAAGGACTCGATGGCAGAAATCAGGGCCTAGCTCTGCAGGGCTAGGAAAACGTGAAAGTGCACCATGAAAAGACGTTGGCAAGGCATACTTAGGAACTGAATTATTAATCCATTCATGGTGGATCTGAAAGAGGACATGTTAACGTTAGACGCAAATGTATTTGCGTCTTCATAGCTGGTCGAGGAGGGAAGTTACATGCACTTTAAGCTCGTACATGGAGACGGTGGGGTACACGTTAGGGGACATTTCATGACTATAAAAATCCAAATTACCTCATTCCCTCCTTGTCCCCTACGGACCCTTCATGATATATCGATCTTCATTAATCCATCTATCTGTTCATATAACATCATTTGCTCATCCTTTCTCAGGCGGGATGTAGAGCGTGAACTTGAACGGGGAATGCAGGCTGTGGCACACAGGCCACATATCGCAGGCCCACATTGAATGCAGAGACAACAACTGAATACTATGGCCAATATAATCCCTAGGAAAGAAAGCAACTTCCATCCCCAGGCGGTTATCGTACTCCAGAACCAACCGGACCAAGTCCAGGTGCCTGGATCCTGATGAATCTGATCAGCTATCTTATGAAGACGGGATATGGCTCTATATACTGATGGTGCATTTTCTGGAATGAAAACACAGCAACTCGATCCGATGACTCTACAAGCCCCGCCCCTATCGGCCAGGATGACGTCAAGGACGAGACGATTTTGAAGAACAACAAGTCTTATAGCAGACTGTTCCTGCGTTAAGTTACCTAGGGCGGAAGTAGTTTCGTTCACTACTGCTTCAAGTGTTCTGGTCAATTTTCGTATCAATTTACTATTAGAGACAGGTCCTAAAAAGAAAAAGAATCCTCTATTGAAATCTGTATATTGTTCCCATGCTGTTTCAGTCTGATCGACAATTGGGAGCTCTCTCTTGTGTCTAGATTGCATAAGCTGAGGATTTCTATGGTAATCAGGAGGAGCTAGGAAAACAGGGGGCAGTAGGAATGCAATGTTACAGGTACCATCCCAATCTAGAGGTAAACGTATGTATGCGGTATGACCACAAACGAAATAGGAATGACGGGAAGCTTTGAATGTGGACTTGCCCTTATCACTGAATTCAATCACAGTAGTACATTCACTATGACCCAAATGGATTGAACCATTCTTTCTGACACATAATTCGCCTTTTACTGGTAACACTGACATAGAGGGCAAGTCTGGTTCTGTTTCAGACTGGACATTCAGAATCATGAGGTTAAGTGTATAATTACCTAATCCATATACTTTGTTTTCTAGATCGGTACCTGTCCTTTGTGGGAGACCCTCCTTGTCTGGGAAACATGCTCGATGCATGACTGTGTTCAGATTTCCCCATACCCAATTGCCTTGGTAAACTATGGAATCAGTATCTACAGAATTAATTAAGCTGAACCAGGCACCACAGGAACCATTATGTGTAAACGGGTACGGGAAGAGGGGCAGAGCTCCCTTGTATTTCTGATAGGGAGGGAGTCGGCCACATATCCAACAATTTGTAGCATTGCTGGTCTGATGGTAATGGTGTAACATACTGATAAATGTATTGTTGCGCAGCGCAAGTCTGTGAGACACTTCATGTGGAGGCAGTTCACTGAACGTGTGCTCTGCAGTGTTATTAAGAGTAGAGTGTGCAATAGGGAAAAACATGTGCAATAATACACTAATGCCAATAACCATAAGACTCAGAAAAAACATAATCAATAACGTAATGATAAAATAACTCCGGAGAGATTTACAATGTTTCTGTTTCTTGATCTGTTTCTGTCTATCTCTCTCTCTATTGGGGTCTGGCTTGTACATGTCAGGAACCTGTCTAACCGCTTCACCTAGGGGAGGACTTAAACAATTAAACTGTCTGACTTGCTAGACCTTAATTTCATACGAAAGTCTTGAGAAGGAGTTTTTTCTACCAGGGGGAGTTTGGTATCAGTTTCTGAGACGGGGCCGGGCTGGGAGTCTGGCTCTGGCGGCAGTCCATGATATTTTTTTATATGACTTGAGTGGAGCCAGCCCTTGCGGCCCTCCACTTTCACGGCTGTCCTTGTAGTTAATAAAACAAGCTTCGGCTCCTGCCAGCGGGGCTCCAGCGGACTCCTCCTGTCGAAGTTTCTCACGAAGACGAGGTCCCCCGGAACAATCTTGTGTGGCTTCACCTCGGTGTTGTCGGGAAAGGCTGCAGCCACCTGTGAACGACATGATTGTAGTGCAGACATCAAGGAAGCAAGGTAATCTGTCAGCATATTACAGTCAACATCGGTTATTTTACGAGGCAGAGGCGTCCCCCACATATTCGGTGGCCTACCAAAGACCACCTCGTACGGGGATAGCCCTGTTCTGGAGTGTGCAACCATTCTCATGTAAAACAATGCAACTGGCAAGGCGACTATCCAGTCTACCCCTTTCTCGACACAAATCTTAGCAAGACGTGTTTTCAGTGTCTGATTGTGGCGTTCCACGAGGCCTGCTGCCTCGGGATGTCGAACGCAGTGGAATTTCCACTGATATCCTAGCAGGAGTGATACCTGCTTCATAAGCTCGGACGAGAATGGCTGACCGTTATCTGAGTACACGACACGAGGCAAACCGTATCGTGGGAAAAATTCATGAACCAACTGTTTGGCAGTGGTCGGAGCAGTATAATCTGGGACTGGATATGCTTCTGTCCAACGGGAGAGTGCACATACAACTACGAGGACATATTTGAATCCTCAACATCGTTCCATCTGGATATAATCCATCTGGAGGACTTCAAAAGGGTGATCGGGAGGATTGAATCCACCTTGCTCTACAGGAATACTTTTGCCTGGATTGAACTGACAACAGATCATGCAAGTACGCACTTTCTGTTTTGCTGCTGCTCGTAAATGTTTGTTGTACCAGAGATTCTGTAAACTGTCTAACATGGCTTTCTCTCCTAAGTGTGCTGGACTGTGTGCGGTATTAATCATAACTTGAACCATAGAGTCGGGGAGAAACCATGTGGCTTTTCCCTTCGTCATCCATCCCTGTTCTGTCTGGATCCCTCCTAGTTCAGTCCATTTCCTTATTTCGTCTGGAGTAGCATGTGTCTGTATGTCAATTACATCTAGTGCGGGATCCTTAACTGTCATGCAATGTGTCGGTGTCTGAACTATTGTCTTTGTCATATCAGCTGCGTGTATGTGTGTCAGAGCTGTGTGTTTCGCAGTTCGATCGGCCAGGTCGTTACCCTGGGAAATAGTATCTGTAACTTTAATATGTGCTTTGCACTTCATGATAGCTATGGCTGTTGGCAAATGTATTGCTTCCAATAATTCTTGAATGAGGGGACCATGTTGGATTTTGGCTCCGTGAGAGGTCAAGAAACCTCTTTCCTGCCAGAGTACACCGAAATCGTGTACGACTCCAAATGCATAACGTGAATCTGTATATATGTTGACATTCCTGTTCTTTGCTACTATACAGGCTCGAGTCAGAGCAATGAGCTCTGCAGCTTGAGCAGACAGTGTATCAATACGGTGTGTTTCTTTGACTTCGGTTTCAGTGGTCACTGCATATGCGGCCACTAATTCTCCTGTGCTTGTTCTCATACATGAACCATCCACGTAAAGTGTCAGGTCTGGGTTAGTCAGTGCAACATCTGTCAAGTCTCGTCGGGGCTTTGTTACTGCATTAATGATCTCTATACAGTCATGTGTAGCTAGATCTGTTATGTTCGAGGGTAACAATGTGGCAGGATTAAGTATATTGCAGCGGCTGATTTCTATGTGTGGCTGAAACAACGTCAATTCATAACCTGTCAGTCGTGCTATAGTTAAGTGTTGAGTCTGTGTTCTGTTTAAAAGAACTTCCACAGAGTGTGGAACTTGTACTGTCAGGGGATGTCCTAACACTATGGAATCGCTTTGTCTGATTGCTAGGGCTGTCGCTGCAACTGATTTTAAGCACGCAGGCAGGGCCTGGGCTACTGGGTCTAATGTACTCGAAAAATAAGCACACGTCTTATGTGAACCTGCTTGGTCTTGTGTGAGGACAGATAATGCTGTGCCATCACGTTCTGTAACGAAAAGTGTAAAAGGTTTGCTGTAACATGGTGTTGCTAAAACTGGTGCTTGACATAATGCTTTCTTTAATTCATCAAAAGCCTGTGTGTGTTCCGGAGTCCAAGGGAGGACAGTCGAAGTCGCTGCCTCCTGTGTTGTCAACTGTATAAGTGGTTTGGCTAGAAATGCGTACTGGGGAATCCATTGTCTGCAGTAAGAGGTGAGGCCAATGAAGGCCCGCACTTCCTTTTGTGTCTTAGGTTGCGGTAAGTGTGCAATTAACTGAATACGGTCAGGTGTTAGCTCTCTCCCCCTCTTGGACAGCAAGTGCCCAAGGTACACCACTTGCTGAACACAGAATTGTAACTTTGAAGGGGACACCTTGTGTCCCTTGTCAGCCAGAAAATGCAAAACCGTCAGTGATGCATGTTCACATTCAGGTTCGCTACGGGCGGTGATCAGCAGATCATCGACATACTGAAGTAGGGCAGTGTTAACTGGCATGTGAATACTTTCAAGTTGTCTTTTTAATGCTTGGCTGTAGATGCTGGGGCTTTCTGTGAATCCTTGAGGTGCGCGTGCAAATTTGAAGCTACGGCCGTTTAAACAGAATCCGAAAAGATATTGGCTTTCCGGATCAATGGGGACACTGAAGAAGGCGTTCTTGAGGTCAATTACAGTAAAGAACGTCGCCTCTGAATCAATAGCAGTCAATAAGGATGAGATGTCGGGGACCACAGGATACTATGGCACAATGCATTTATTTAATTCTCGTAAATCGATCACCAACCGATAAACTGGAGGTGCATTCGGGTCAGTACGTTTAAGAATCGGAATGATAGGGGAATTACATAGATTGGAGTCGGTTTCTACAACCACTCCCTGTGCAATGAGCTCTTCAATGATTTTCAGCAAAGCCACTACAGCATCGGGTGGTAACTTGTATTGTCGGATTCGGGGCAGTACAACTCCTGGCTTGAGTGTAACTCGGTATGGTGTAATGTGCATACAACCTACATCAGTTGGGCCTTTCGCCCACAAATGTTCTGGTACATTTTTCAATCTGACATCAAAATCTCGTAATACATAGTGACCCTTAAAGTCACGCAAAAACAGTCTGACTCCTTCCGGAGAACAACATATCACTGCTCCTAGAGCCTTTAGCGTCTTGATACCTAACAGGTTTTCTGGACATGACTTCGTGAGCAATAAGTCTGTAGTGCGTGACAATGGACCAACTGCTAGGGGAACAGGTTTCGATACTTCATTAACAATGGGCTGTCCTGAAAATCCAAGGGAAACATTCTGTGAGCCTGAGAGGGGTGCCCCTGGTACCTCGTCGTGACTTATTGTTGTTCGACTTGCCCCTGTGTCAATCAAAAACTTTCTGTCTTTTCCTAATACTTGACTATGTACATAAGGACCCTCTTGATCTACAGGAACTTCAATGAGAGGCAAGCCAACCTCCCTCTCTAGGCTGTTTCATGAGTATCGCTGATAGTCGGGGTAATCAGATTGTGCGTACTGGTACATCTGCTGTGAAACTTGCTGTGTCGCGGCAATGGGCTGTGGATGTGGTACCGCTACTGTCTGTACTGTCTGTTGTGGAGCAGGCATAGGCTGCACGTTCTGGGGAATATGTTGCTGAACCTGGCGTTGGACCTGGTCCTGTCTAGGCTGACGTGGTCTCTCTTTAGTTTTACCTGTTGCTATATTGTGTTTCAGGACTGTACATTCATTCACATAGTGACCTGGCTGTTTACAATAGTTGCATGTCCCTTTAACGGGAGCCGCCGTATTATTAGACTGTGTCATACCCCTTTTCTGACCGTCAGCTGGAACTGACTGAGCAACTAACATTTTCATTTTCGTATCTTTCATACGTCTCTGTTCGTGATCTTGTTCTTCCCTAATTCGATTCTGGTGGTACTGTAACATTTGTAATATTTGGGAAGGCGTATTTGCTTGCCATGTACTTTCTACTTTCAAAACACGGTTCTTAACTTGAGGCAGGGAATTTTCAACTAATTTTGATACAAAGAGGTGTGGGTATGACTCGCTACTTGTCTTCAGGCCACTGTTAATAATAAAACATTTCTCGAATCTAGAATAAAAATCACTAGTATCTTCATCATGTTTCTGCTTACAGGCTGATATTGCGTCCCAGTCTTCCTTTTTAGTTGTTAACAGTCTAGGCAAAACCTGTACTAATAAACCTGGTAATGCTTTAGCTTTATCCCCAAGGCCTAAACCTGCAGTACGACCATTTTCTTCGACTTCTAAAGCAGCCCAATCGATCTTTGTGTCTCCCACCTCCCATTCTTTCTCTTTTAGTTTCTCGTAAATTCCAGCAGGTAACAGTACTTTTAACATTTTCATAATATCTGTATACGTGTAATCGCCCATGAGTAACATATCTTTAATCTCTCGGTGAAAACCTGCAGGGTCTTTATCATGACTGGGCACTATTTTCTTCATTTCCAATAATTCCATTTTAGTGATGGGTGTATATACGAATACACGTTCTAGTGTGTTATCGTCTTTTCTGACCGGATGTACCTCCCGTAAGGGATTCTGTCGGTCAAAGTAGAACATTTTTCTTTCTGAGGGTGGTGGAGCTGACATAAACTGGGGTTTCAGAAAAACGCTATATTTGTGTCTATGTTCTAGGATTTCTTTAATCAAATCAGTACCTAGGCCTCTCCATCTATTAGAGAGCAGTTCTACTAATATATCCGGTAAGGGACCTGGATCAGAGTGTTGGCTTTTAAATAACGTAATGAGATGTTGAATCATGTATATACCAGCTAATTTTTGTTCATCAGGGGAAAGGTTCAAAAACGTCTGTGCTACTGCATCATCCTTATATGTACTGGAATTGTTAGCCCATTGTACTGCGGACCGGGCTAGTTCTTGCTCATCCATGGAATTGAGTACATGGTACCCCATTCGATCTTGAAGTATTTTGTCTGTTGCCTGAAACATATGTTCAGGAGAACTCGGATTTGATATGGCAGAGAGAAAAAGTCTTTTGCTCTCCGGACGTATTGTTTTCTTAAGGTATTTTCCCTTACCTACATATGCTATCGTCCCTTTATCTGACTGTTGTGAAGTTTCTGCTAGATCCTCTGTTTCCTCCTCCTCTTGCGAGGAAGTTGGATCGTCTAATTCAAGATCTTCGTCAGGTGCTCGCTCGGCATGTATATCTACTATTTCTTTGCGGATCTTTTTAACCATATGATGTACTTGTTTCTCCCTATCATGTTTACCCTCCGACATATTCTGGCTCCATTTAATCAGTCTATCCATCTCACTTTGCGGGAAGCCTGCCTGATCTTGTTCTCTTATTAAACAATTAACCAAAAATCGCATTATTAAACCTTTAGTCTCAACTTTCTGACGTGACATGGCTTCAGCAACAGACTCCGGCCCTTCTCCTGTTCTAATAAAATAATACAATTTGTCTAGATGTTCTGGCATTCCTGGTAGTAGCATCAAATAGTCTGTAACGCGCCTCAAACGGATTGACGCTAATAACATGGGGCCTGACGTACCAGGCACTGAGTCATATCTGCAATCTGTAAGTTCTCTTCTAAGTAGTTCGGCCGGAACGCCTTTCGGTGTCCGCGCCTTCGCTAAATCTCTCATTGTAACTCGGTGTATCTGTGGGGGTGTTTGATAACCTCCTGTAGCACCTCCTGAACCGGAGGCTTGAGCATAACCTGGCGGTACTTGCTGTAGCTGGGTTGGGTCCTGGACCACGCCAGTCCCAAAAGGATTCAATGGGTGCAGTTGTTGGGTGCCAGGGGGGACAACGGGAACGGGTGCGGGTAATGGAGCTAGAAGGATCTGCTGTTGCTGACCTGGGGGTGGATGATCATGGGGTAGGAGACCGTCAGTAGGTGCAGGTGGTACGGGTACATGGGCAGGTACAGTAGTATATGTAGGAGCTACATCGTCTAGATAGGAAGAAATAAAAATGTCTGCTGCGGTCTTGTGACGTAATTTAGTCGGAACCAATGGAGGGGGCAGATCTTTTGGTATTTCCGGAGTGGCCTTAGGTAAACCCTCGGCCAAAAGAGGATACATACCATTCACAAGAGTGTTTCGTTGTCGGTCTACTTGCTCTGCTTTAACTCGTATCCCTTCTTCAACTAATACGTTTTCTCGGGCTTTGTCTGAATCTTCTCTATGTTTCTCTGCTTTCCTGAATTCTTTCTCTGTACGTCTATGAGATTCTTTATGCCACAATTCTATGGCGTCTTTCTGAGATTGTCTGGCCTTCTTTTTCCATAGCACTTCCTCTATTCTCATGATGCAATCTGCATCCCATGTCCCTGTAACGGGCCATCTATATTTCTCGTCTAGGTTCTTAGTATAATCGGCCCATAAATCTAGATATAAGATGGCATCTAAGCCATGCTTATGGTACATAAAATTTCCTGGAGTGTCCCTAGGTGGGACAGGAATCGCTTCCTCTAGTATCCCTTTCCTAGTTCCTATCTGTCTTAACTTGGAGAACAATGGCATCTTGATATCCTGGCACTTGATACTTACTCGAACTTTAACACAATTCTTTACACAGAAACACAGCAATGTAAATCAAACAGTCACTCATACCACGACATTAATCACATAAAAACATTTTGAACACATATTGACTATGCTTGAATTCTATAACGAAAACAAAGTCGAACCGTTAAAGACACGAATACTTGATATACTGCTAAACAGTACAGATACACTGCTAAAACAGTGCAGACCGGGTCTGTGTACCCAAACCCGTCTTGACCGGATACATAGTAATGTACCCGTCTAGATGCATCCCCAGCAACGGTACTCACCGGGAAGCACGGAACGGAAGGCCTCGGAAAACTCGTCTGGACTGGACCGGACTGGACTCGACTCGACTCATGACGTCACAGGCACGTCGGAACTGGTGGGCCTCTAGACACCTCGGATCTTGCTCTCTTGGCTGGGCTCTGGTCGGGATCCTCCGCACTCCTCACCGCCTCGTCTGGGTGTCGATCGCAGTCTCAGTCACCTCCGTTGGCCAGAGGGAGATACAGGAAATCCTGCGGGTACGCGTAATTGTCCGTCTCGGCTGTGGCAGGGGGCTAGGCCTGCAACGCACCGCCGGCGTGTAAGGTGGGGGAGGGGTCCCTGTTCGGGCGCCAAATTAATGTGGTAAATAAATATTTACCGTCGGAATTTCTATGCAGTAGAGTTCAATAAAATAACTCAATCGGAAATAAGAGGCAGAATCCTCGGTATCTGAGTTTATAAGGGGTTTATTCCATAAAATGGAATGGTTCGAACCAGGTATCATGTTCCTTTCACCATCAAGGATCAGGAAGGGATAGACAATACTTTATTGACAGAATACAATATTTATAGTAAATGCATATAATGGTGATGGATACAGAAGGCGTGACAGCTGAGAGAAACGAGATAAGAACACATGTGCGTAACAGAAGGCGTGCACGAGGGCGTACACAGAGGTGTGTGCTAGAAACGTCACATGAAAGTGTCACAAATGGGCGGATACATAGAGGAATCTTGCAGTGTCAGCAGAAATCTGTAACAAGGATGCGCGCGCAGCAGCATGACGTGTGACTGACGTGAGGCTGGAGGGTGCAGGGGACTTGACATTTAACACTAGAGGAAAGAGACAGAAGTCTGGCATGTCAGATCGACTCGTTCCTAAATCATATCTGATATCTTGTGTTTGGGGAACTATATTATCTAGAAGTAAAGGTCTCTTGGGCAGAGGCTACTCTATACTGACTATTAATGCGTGCATATGCGACTACGTGTCTGCGTGTAATGAGAGGGGCCATGGGCCTACCATGGTAACGGGAGTAATGAATTACTTGCATGGAGACAGAAAGGCCGGGCCCTTTGCTCTGCAGCCGGGGAATTGTTTATCTATTCTGCTAGACTGGAATGTGTTTTCGAGGAGCTGAGCTCGGCTATACTGATAACTCGAAGGCAAAATACTGTCTTTGGCAGGCAAGCAAGCCGAGCCGGGCACCGCTCGCCACGCAGGGAGTAGGACAGAGGTCAGGGATGTATCCCACGTTGCAGCTTTCAGGAGACAGAAAGCAAAAAGGACTCAATGGCAGAAATCAGGGCCTAGCTCTGCAGGGCTAGGAAAACGTGAAAGTGCACCATGAAAAGACGTTGACAAGGCATACTTAGGAACTGAATTATTAATCCATTCATGGTGGATCTGAAAGAGGACATGTTAACGTTAGACGCAAATGTATTTGCGTCTTCATAGCTGGTCGAGGAGGGAAGTTACATGCACTTTAAGCTCGTACATGGAGACGGTGGGGTACACGTTAGGGGACATTTCATGACTATAAAAATCCAAATTACCTCATAACTATAAAAACTAGATCTTAGCATCTAGCTCTGGCTCCAGAGTAACATTATCTGGAATAGTAGGTCTTGGGGACTCCGACTGATCAGAAATGTCCATCTTTAACATTTAAACCACATATTGGTCCACATGAGAAAAATGAGTCTTTTCCCGAGACCAGGGGTGCTTGATTATGTGTAAATCAATCATGTTATCGCCAAATGGGTCTACAGGATCAGCTTTTGAGTCATTTCCTACTTCCTTGGTAGTCTTTTGTATTTCACCACTACAACATCTGGAATTGTATTCAAATCAGATGTGCATGAAAGCTTAATTTTAGCATCTTCTGATATTCTCCCTTTATCTGAGAACTCACAGCTAATGGCTTCATAATCTTGCCTCACCAGAACACCTTTTCATCCTCTTCTCTGCCATCCACAGTGCCAGAGAGCACTACCCTGATCTTTATTACTTGCTACTGAGTTTTTCTCTTCTTCTTGAGCCAAATTAACAGCCTACCACTGATTCTCCTTTCCATTGCACACTGCCGACTCATCCACTACAACGTATTCCTTCATTTACACCATTTCATTGATTGACACTTGCATCAATAACTTTTTGACCTAAAGAAGGGTATACACTTTCACTTTTTAAATATATGTACTCTGTGATCAATTGCATCAATTTTACCTGTTAGTCAGAAAAAAGGAGTCATCGGTGAAGGGAGGAACATGGCAGCTGGCTAAGGGTGGTTGCAGGGAACCTTCAGTGGAGAGGGGAATGAAGAAGTCTGAACACAGTGAAGCCATTTCCTGGCATGGGGCACTAACTGGCAATGTAAATGGTCACCAAAAAGCTGGAAAAGGGCTCCCCTATGGCATCCTCCAATTACATTCTTCAGATTAGACCTCCAAGGCTGGAGTTGAATGTGGAGATCTAGTTTCGGAGTTCTAGTCTCTTGCCTATAGGTTGGAGGCAAGTCACCCTCTTGGTGCAATGTGGCTGCACTGTCAGCCTTGTGCTCCCTGCGCGGAGCATTTGGATGCATCAGTATAGGAATAGGGGGATTAACTTCCATCAAAGGGATTGTATTGCTCAGGGAAGATGGATGCAATCAGATGGAGCGAGCCAAGGAGGTGCAGAACTTGCTATTCTCCTCTCCCTTCCTTACGAGACAGGGCTAGACAATGCAGCAAAATGAGCGGCATAATGATATCACAGCCCCACTAGACCAAGAATGAGAATCATGTACGAGTATGGGAACTCAGGAAAGGGGAGCTGGACTACATGTTTTAACCCCAGGGGGGGGGGGGCAAATGTGAATTCAAATCAAAGCTGATTGTCCTCTCACCTCTCTGCCAAACCAAAGTAACCACCACACCTAAAGAAACACTGTACAGTCACAATTGATATGTCAACAAAACTGAAGGGTAGCAGTTCCTTGTATGGGGAGAAGAAGGAGAGGTCCACTACAAACATTCTACAAGGCCCCAAGATCCTCCATGAGCGTTCCAGTTATAGCCCACTCCATCAGTGAGTACATATTTTAAGATCATGGAAAGCAAAGAAAAGAGACTAGGGACCACCTACAGAGGGTGAGCTCAAATGAGCATGCTATTTACCGGAGGCATAACCCAGGAGTAACATTAGGGGCAGTCGAGGGGGCAGTTGGTTCACATCCCCGTGCTCCTATGCTTACACAGGTAGAAGTAGCAAACATGTACTAAGTGCTATTGACTCTCGCACATGTAGAAGGAACTAGTAGGAACAAGCAGACTCATGTGGGCTCCAACAGTCTGCCTTCTGTAGGGAGCAGCTCTAAAACGTCTCAGGGTGCAATGTCACAGGAAACTGATAGCCCCTCTGTAGCACACTTTTTGGTATCTCTATTGAAAAATGTTATGTGGAGATTCAAGACTTATGAATGAAACCACAAAGAGATACAAGGTATCTACTGCACACTGAGGAACAAGCTGGATGGACTGACTCAGCGTGCTAATGCTTTACAAGGGAGAATGGCCCAAGTATCCCTGGAGGTCTCCAAGATGCACAAGGTCTGAAAGCCCCCCATGAGCAAAACAAGCTGCTGACGAAGATGTCAAGAGGTTAGAACTACACTTTGGAATGAACAATCTAAGAATGATGACTGTCCCATAGGGTACAGCTGTCCACAACATAAAAGCTTGTATCATCAAAGCCCTAAAGTCAGGTTTTTTAAGGGTAAGCCCAATACCAAGTTGGAGATCGACATACAGAGAATAGATAAGGATCCCTTCAAGCTGAATCCAAACCATAAAACACTGACAATGATCCTGGTAAACCTTCAGACCAATTCTTTAAAGGAGCAGATCCTTTTATCTGCCATAAAAGCAAAGCCACCAACATACGAGAGCTTCACTTACCAGATAAGGTCTGCCTTTGGGAGTATCATGAGCCAAAGGCAACGTGAGCTGTGTAGGAAAATGGAGGAGTTGAAGTTCCTTGCTGTGTTGCTACAATTTAAGTTCCCATCCACGCTGAAAGTTATGTGGCAGAATGAGATGAATAACCTCAAGGAAGGGACTAGGTTGGTGAATTGATCAAGAAAGTGAAGTAGTCTGGTGCCTGCAAAGGCTGATTTATCAGGTAAAGACAAATGGGGGAGACCAGGGTGGTGCATCAGTATAGCCAGCTTGACCACTTACAGGATGGTTGTGTAGGGCTGCGCTTCTTATAATTTTGTATTCATTTTGGGAGGGTGATGAATTAATTTGATCACTTATATAGTTTTATGGGTTGCAGGCACACTTATACTATCTTCCCTCAGTGGGGAGCATAAAGATATGAACGATTTGCCAGGAAGCATTAATTTTGTTGTGTTGTAAACACCACAAATTTGAATGCAGAAGTGTCTTTGTACTGCTATTGATAAAAACTAAATCGAACACTATGCGAAAGAATCATGGAGTTTAAGTAACCTCATTACAATAATAATGTATTGTATTACTTCGAAGATAAATTTATCTTTAACTCCTTAGAAACAGCTACATTAATGTAATTAAGGGTATCGCTTAGCCACAAAGTTACTTTATGAGAAACAGAAAATATGTCACCATGGCCATTCTAGGAAAACAATGTCTCTAAGAAACAAACATATATTATTTGTAATATCATTGACAACAATGTTCTGCTTAACCATTCCTATTTTATAATGCTTATTTGTAAGCATGGGCGGAAAATCCGTTCCGCTCGCGGATTTTGCAGATTTTCGGTAAATTAGCAATTGGCGAACTCTCGCAAATTTACTGAAAATCCGCAAATTCACACGCAGCGGATTTTTTTTTCTTGGTGATACAATTTTGCGGCGTGCCACCTTGCACAGCACTTATCGCTAGAGTTCGCAATTGCGAACACGTAGATGCGGCGAGCAGCAACAATCTCGCGGATCCACCAGCAAGCAGCATAAACCTTCTGAAAATTATGATTTTTATCAGAATAACTCCTCAGGTTGACATTTGCCTGCACTTTTTTTTGCAAGGTGTCCTTTTTTTGGGGGGGGGTGGGAGGAAGGAAGTGCCCCACAGTCTCCAACTTCCTGTTCCTGTCCAGCAGGCTCCTCCCAGTGCTTTCTTCATGTGCTGGTCACTTTAATTCTGATTCTTGACCTGGAAGGATTACTTTTTGTGGATGCTGCTGGGTATTTGGATTTGAGGCCTTTTTGACTTTCTTTGGATCACTTTTGGATTAGAAATTTCACAAGTAAGTTTGTTTGGGGCATTACAGTTGCTGCAACTACAATTTTGGAATTTTCGATTTTTGGGCTGTTGTTGGGCCTTTTGACCAGGGGTAGTGAGTTGTGCATGGGCCTAGTCTTTCTGTGGGGTGTCTTGAATTTAAACATAATGGAGGGCATGGATGGCATGGGATTGTGCTGATTTTTCTGTGTTTTTCGATTTTTTGGGCTGTTGTTGTGGCCTTTTGACCAGGGGTAGTGAGTGGTCCATGGGGCTAGTCTTTCTGTGGGGTGTCTTGAATTTAAACATCATGGAGGGCATGGATGGCATGGGATTGTGCTGATTTGTCTGTGTTTGTCGATTTTTTGGGCTGTTGTTGTGGCCTTTTGACCAGGGGTAGTGAGTGGTCCATGGGCCTAGTCTTTCTGTGGGGTGTCTTGAATTTAAACATCATGAAGGGCATGGGATTGTGCTGATTTTTCTGTGTTTTTCGATTTTTGGGCTGTTGTTGGGGCCTTTTGACCAGGGGTAGTGAGTGGTGCATGGGCCTAGTCTTTCTGTGGGGTGTCTTGAATTTAAACATAATGGAGGGCATGGATGGCATGGGACTGTGCTGATGTTTCTGTATTTTTTTATTTTTTGGGGTGTTCATGGGGACAGGCCATGTGGGTGGGGGCCATTTTGAGTGCTGGTACAGGCAGGCCCTGGCCATGTGCTGGGAGGCAGGGGGCCATTTTGAATGCAGGCAGTGTTCTTAGGTCTGCAACCATTTTGCCGAGCTTTCAACCATTATGCACAGGGGTAGTGAGTGGTGCATGGGCCTAGTCTTTCTGTGGGGTGTCTTGAATTTAAACATCATGGAGGGCATGGATGGCATGGGATTGTGCTGATTTTTCTGTGTTTTTCGATTTTTTGGGCTGTTGTTGTGGCCTTTTGACCAGGGTTAGTGAGTGGTGCATGGGCCTAGTCTTTCTGTGGGGTGTCTTGAATTTAAACATCATGGAGGGCATGGATGGCATGGGATTGTGCTGATTTGTCTGTGTTTTTCGATTTTTTGGGCTGTTGTTGTGGCCTTTTGACCAGGGGTAGTGAGTGGTCCATGGGCCTAGTCTTTCTGTGGGGTGTCTTGAATTTAAACATCATGGAGGGCATGGGATTGTGCTGATTTTTCAGTGTTTTTCGATTTTTGGGCTGTTGTTGGGGCCTTTTGACCAGGGGTAGTGAGTGGTGCATGGGCCTAGTCTTTCTGTGGGGTGTCTTGAATTTAAACATAATGAAGGGCATGGATGGCATGGGATTGTGCTGATTTTTCTGTGTTTTTCGATTTTTTGGGGTGTTCATGGGGATAGGCCATGTGGGTGGGGGCCATTTTGAGTGCTGGTACAGGCAGGCCCTGGCCATGTGCTGGGAGGCAGGGGGCCATTTTGAATGCAGGCAGTGTTCTTAGGTCTGCAACCATTTTGCCGAGCTTTCAACCATTATGCCCAGGGGTAGTGAGTGGTGCATGGGCCTAGTCTTTCTGTGGGGTGTCTTGAATTTAAACATCATGGAGGGCATGGATGGCATGGGATTGTGCAGATTTTTCTGTGTTTTTCGATTTTTTGGGCTGTTGTTGTGGCCTTTTGACCAGGGGTAGTGAGTGGTGCATGGGCCTAGTCTTTCTGTGGGGTGTCTTGAATTTAAACATCATGGAGGGCATGGACGGCATGGGAGTGTGCTGATTTTTCTGTGTTTTTTGATTTTTGGGCTGTTGTTGAGGCCTTTTGACCAGGGGTAGTGAGTGGTGCATGGGCCTAGTCTTTCTGTGGGGTGTCTTGAATTTAAACATCATGGAGGGCATGGATGGCATGGGATTGTGCTGATTTCTCTTTCTTTTTCGATTTTTTGGGGTGTTCATGGGGACAGGCCATGTGGATGGGGGCCATTTTGAGTGCTGGTACAGGCAGGCCGTGGGCATGTGCTGGGAGGCAGGGGCCATTTTGAATGCAGGCAGTGTTCTTAGGTCTGCAACCATTTTGCCTAGCTTTCAACCATTATGCCCAGGGGTAGTGAGTGGTGCATGGGCCTAGTCTTTCTGTGGGATGTCTTGAATTTAAACATCATGGAGGGCATGGATGGCATGGGATTGTGCTGATTTTTCTGTGTTTTTCGATTTTTAGGCTGTTGTTGGGGCCTGTTGACCAGGGGTAGTGAGTGGTGCATGGGCCTAGTCTTTCTGTGGGGTGTCTTGAATTTAAACATCATGGAGGGCATGGATGGCGTGGGATTGTGCTGATTTTTCTGTGTTTTTCAATTTTTTGGGGTGTTCATGGGGACAGGCCATGTGGGTGGGGGCCATTTTGAGTGCTGGTACAGGCAGGCCCTGGCCATGTGCTGGGAGGCAGGGGGCCATTTTGAATGCAGGCAGTGTTCTTAGGTCTGCAACCATTTTGCCTAGCTTTCAACTATTATGCCCAGGGGTAGTGAGTGGTGCATGGGCCTAGTCTTTCTGTGGGGTGTCTTGAATTTAAAGATCATGGAGGGCATGGATGGCATGGGATTGTGCTGATTTTTCTGTGTTTTTCGATTTTTTGGGGTGTTCATGGGGACAGGCCATGTGGTTGGGGGCCATTTTGAGTGCTGGTACAGGCAGGCCCTGGCCATGGGCTGGGAAGCAGGGGGCCATTTTGAATTTGGATATTTGGAGGGGTATTTGTAGAGCGCGGCGTTCGCTCCGGAGGGAGCATCATGGCGCTGGAAATCCTGAAGGCCCGGTCATGCGGAAGGCACGGGGGGTCTATATTGCGGCTCTGGTCCAATCGTCGGGGAGGTTGAAAATCCAGGTTTTTAGGAGCTTTCTGAAAGGCTTCTCTAAGGTCTGCTTTCTCAGGTGTTTGGGCATGCTGTTCCACGCCTTGATGGCCAGAGAACTTAAAGTTTTTCCGCCTTTGGACTTTAAGTTGTATCTGGCGGGGGATATGAGATTATCTTGGGCAGATTGAAGGGAGCGAGTCGGGCAGTAGTGTGGGAAGCGTCTGGTGATGTATTTGGGACCAGTGTTGTTATAGGCCCGAAAGGCCACAGTGAGTATTTTAAAGAGTATTCTTTTATGAAGGGGTAGCCAGTGCAAGGTTTTTAGGGCAGTAGAGATTGAGGATTTGCGTGGTAATTTCAGGACCAGGCGGGCGGCAGTATGGAGGACGCTTTGTAGTTTGGTCAGGGTGGATTTTTTTGACCCTGCCAGGAGGGCGTTGCAGTAGTCAACGCGCGAGATAATGAGAGCTGCTGTTACAGTTTTCAGGGGGAGAAAGTCAAAGAACTTTCTAAGGGATTCAATTGTGCCGAAGCATCTGCCGGCTACGGTCCTGGCATGCTGGTCAAATGATAGGTCGGAGTCAAAAAGTACACCGAGGTTTCTAGCGGTGGTGACGGTCTGGGGTGGAGCAACAGAATTATCCGGCCACCATAGGGCTGGACAGAAGGAGGTGTTCTTACCGATGGGGAGGATCTCCGTTTTGTTGGAGTTGCAACGAAGATGGTTAGAGTCCATCCATTGGAAGACCGCAGTTAAGCAGTTTTTAAGATTGAGCTCAGCTTTGTTTGAGTTGTCCTCAAGTGGTACTATTAACTGAGTATCATCGGCATACGATGTGACTGGGATGCCGAATGATTCAATCAGGGCGAGCAGTGGGATAAGGTAGACATTAAAGAGCAGGGGACTTAGGATGGATCCTTGGGGGACTCCAGAAGAGACATTTTTCTCCTTAGATAGAAAGGGGCCAAGGGCGACCGTTTGGGACCTGTCGCTGAGGAATGATTTTATCCATGATAAGGCTGTGTCTGAGATCCCTATATCCGCCAGTCTCTTGATCAGAATGGAGTGGGAAATGGTGTCGAACGCTGCCGTGAGATCGAGGAGGATCAGAATGGCTTTTTTCCTCTGGTCTTGCAGCATTTTGATTGTATCAGTTAGTTCTATGAGAGCAGTTTCCGTTGAGTGTTTGGGGCGGAAGCCAGATTGTTGGGTATGAAGTATGGAATGGGTTTCGAGGTAGGTTTTGAGCTCTTTGTAAACTAGTTGTTCAGTTATTTTTCCTAGAGCGGGGAGAAGGGTGATTGGGCGCAGATTGGTCAAGTCCACTGGGGATTTGTTAATCTTCTTCATCAGAGGTTTGACAACCCCCTTCTTCCAAATGCGAGGGACTGATCCGGAGCTGAGGGACAAGTTGACTAGGTCATTAACTGAGGGGTTTATCACATCTATGATTTGATGGAGAATCTTGGGGGGGCAGGGGTCGGAAGGGGAACAAGATTTGCACGATAGAATGGCTTCTCTGGTTTGAGCCAGGGAGACAGGGGTGAAGTTTTTAAGGCTACCAACTGGAGAGTTGGGAAGAACCGGAGAAGGGGGCACTTGACTGGCAAGTGGAGGGGGGAAATTCCTCTGGATGGAAGCGATTTTATCATCGAAATAATCTGAGATTTTGTCGCATAGGTCTTGAGAAGGGGGGATTTTGGGTTGGAGGGCCTTGGGCTGAGTAAAGGTTTTTACAATGCAGGCAGTGTTCTTAGATCTGAAACCATTTTGCCTAGCTTTCAACCATTATGCCCAGGGGTAGTGAGTGGTGCATGGGCCTAGTCTTTCTGTGGGGTGTCTTGAATTTAAACATCATGGAGGGCATGGATGGCATGGGATTGTGCTGATTTGTCTGTGTTTTTCGATTTTTTGGGCTGTTGTTGTGGCCTTTTGACCAGGGGTAGTGAGTGGTCCATGGGCCTAGTCTTTCTGTGGGGTGTCTTGAATTTAAACATCATGGAGGGCATGGATGGCATGGGATTGTGCTGATTTGTCTGTGTTTTTCGATTTTTTGGGCTGTTGTTGTGGCCTTTTGACCAGGGGTAGTGAGTGGTCCATGGGCCTAGTCTTTCTGTGGGGTGTCTTGAATTTAAACATCATGGAGGGCATGGGATTGGGCTGATTTTTCAGTGTTTTTCGATTTTTGGGCTGTTGTTGGGGCCTTTTGACCAGGGGTAGTGAGTGGTGCATGGGCCTAGTCTTTCTGTGGGGTGTCTTGAATTTAAACATAATGGAGGGCATGGATGGCATGGGACTGTGCTGATGTTTCTGTATTTTTTTATTTTTTGGGGTGTTCATGGGGACAGGCCATGTGGGTGGGGGCCATTTTGAGTGCTGGTACAGGCAGGCCCTGGCCATGTGCTGGGAGGCAGGGGGCCATTTTGAATGCAGGCAGTGTTCTTAGGTCTGCAACCATTTTGCCGAGCTTTCAACCATTATGCACAGGGGTAGTGAGTGGTGCATGGGCCTAGTCTTTCTGTGGGGTGTCTTGAATTTAAACATCATGGAGGGCATGGATGGCATGGGATTGTGCTGATTTTTCTGTGTTTTTCGATTTTTTGGGCTGTTGTTGTGGCCTTTTGACCAGGGTTAGTGAGTGGTGCATGGGCCTAGTCTTTCTGTGGGGTGTCTTGAATTTAAACATCATGGAGGGCATGGATGGCATGGGATTGTGCTGATTTGTCTGTGTTTTTCGATTTTTTGGGCTGTTGTTGTGGCCTTTTGACCAGGGGTAGTGAGTGGTCCATGGGCCTAGTCTTTCTGTGGGGTGTCTTGAATTTAAACATCATGGAGGGCATGGGATTGTGCTGATTTTTCAGTGTTTTTCGATTTTTGGGCTGTTGTTGGGGCCTTTTGACCAGGGGTAGTGAGTGGTGCATGGGCCTAGTCTTTCTGTGGGGTGTCTTGAATTTAAACATAATGAAGGGCATGGATGGCATGGGATTGTGCTGATTTTTCTGTGTTTTTCGATTTTTTGGGGTGTTCATGGGGATAGGCCATGTGGGTGGGGGCCATTTTGAGTGCTGGTACAGGCAGGCCCTGGCCATGTGCTGGGAGGCAGGGGGCCATTTTGAATGCAGGCAGTGTTCTTAGGTCTGCAACCATTTTGCCGAGCTTTCAACCATTATGCCCAGGGGTAGTGAGTGGTGCATGGGCCTAGTCTTTCTGTGGGGTGTCTTGAATTTAAACATCATGGAGGGCATGGATGGCATGGGATTGTGCAGATTTTTCTGTGTTTTTCGATTTTTTGGGCTGTTGTTGTGGCCTTTTGACCAGGGGTAGTGAGTGGTGCATGGGCCTAGTCTTTCTGTGGGGTGTCTTGAATTTAAACATCATGGAGGGCATGGACGGCATGGGAGTGTGCTGATTTTTCTGTGTTTTTTGATTTTTGGGCTGTTGTTGAGGCCTTTTGACCAGGGGTAGTGAGTGGTGCATGGGCCTAGTCTTTCTGTGGGGTGTCTTGAATTTAAACATCATGGAGGGCATGGATGGCATGGGATTGTGCTGATTTCTCTTTCTTTTTCGATTTTTTGGGGTGTTCATGGGGACAGGCCATGTGGATGGGGGCCATTTTGAGTGCTGGTACAGGCAGGCCGTGGGCATGTGCTGGGAGGCAGGGGCCATTTTGAATGCAGGCAGTGTTCTTAGGTCTGCAACCATTTTGCCTAGCTTTCAACCATTATGCCCAGGGGTAGTGAGTGGTGCATGGGCCTAGTCTTTCTGTGGGATGTCTTGAATTTAAACATCATGGAGGGCATGGATGGCATGGGATTGTGCTGATTTTTCTGTGTTTTTCGATTTTTAGGCTGTTGTTGGGGCCTGTTGACCAGGGGTAGTGAGTGGTGCATGGGCCTAGTCTTTCTGTGGGGTGTCTTGAATTTAAACATCATGGAGGGCATGGATGGCGTGGGATTGTGCTGATTTTTCTGTGTTTTTCAATTTTTTGGGGTGTTCATGGGGACAGGCCATGTGGGTGGGGGCCATTTTGAGTGCTGGTACAGGCAGGCCCTGGCCATGTGCTGGGAGGCAGGGGGCCATTTTGAATGCAGGCAGTGTTCTTAGGTCTGCAACCATTTTGCCTAGCTTTCAACTATTATGCCCAGGGGTAGTGAGTGGTGCATGGGCCTAGTCTTTCTGTGGGGTGTCTTGAATTTAAAGATCATGGAGGGCATGGATGGCATGGGATTGTGCTGATTTTTCTGTGTTTTTCGATTTTTTGGGGTGTTCATGGGGACAGGCCATGTGGTTGGGGGCCATTTTGAGTGCTGGTACAGGCAGGCCCTGGCCATGGGCTGGGAAGCAGGGGGCCATTTTGAATTTGGATATTTGGAGGGGTATTTGTAGAGCGCGGCGTTCGCTCCGGAGGGAGCATCATGGCGCTGGAAATCCTGAAGGCCCGGTCATGCGGAAGGCACGGGGGGTCTATATTGCGGCTCTGGTCCAATCGTCGGGGAGGTTGAAAATCCAGGTTTTTAGGAGCTTTCTGAAAGGCTTCTCTAAGGTCTGCTTTCTCAGGTGTTTGGGCATGCTGTTCCACGCCTTGATGGCCAGAGAACTTAAAGTTTTTCCGCCTTTGGACTTTAAGTTGTATCTGGCGGGGGATATGAGATTATCTTGGGCAGATTGAAGGGAGCGAGTCGGGCAGTAGTGTGGGAAGCGTCTGGTGATGTATTTGGGACCAGTGTTGTTATAGGCCCGAAAGGCCACAGTGAGTATTTTAAAGAGTATTCTTTTATGAAGGGGTAGCCAGTGCAAGGTTTTTAGGGCAGTAGAGATTGAGGATTTGCGTGGTAATTTCAGGACCAGGCGGGCGGCAGTATGGAGGACGCTTTGTAGTTTGGTCAGGGTGGATTTTTTTGACCCTGCCAGGAGGGCGTTGCAGTAGTCAACGCGCGAGATAATGAGAGCTGCTGTTACAGTTTTCAGGGGGAGAAAGTCAAAGAACTTTCTAAGGGATTCAATTGTGCCGAAGCATCTGCCGGCTACGGTCCTGGCATGCTGGTCAAATGATAGGTCGGAGTCAAAAAGTACACCGAGGTTTCTAGCGGTGGTGACGGTCTGGGGTGGAGCAACAGAATTATCCGGCCACCATAGGGCTGGACAGAAGGAGGTGTTCTTACCGATGGGGAGGATCTCCGTTTTGTTGGAGTTGCAACGAAGATGGTTAGAGTCCATCCATTGGAAGACCGCAGTTAAGCAGTTTTTAAGATTGAGCTCAGCTTTGTTTGAGTTGTCCTCAAGTGGTACTATTAACTGAGTATCATCGGCATACGATGTGACTGGGATGCCGAATGATTCAATCAGGGCGAGCAGTGGGATAAGGTAGACATTAAAGAGCAGGGGACTTAGGATGGATCCTTGGGGGACTCCAGAAGAGACATTTTTCTCCTTAGATAGAAAGGGGCCAAGGGCGACCGTTTGGGACCTGTCGCTGAGGAATGATTTTATCCATGATAAGGCTGTGTCTGAGATCCCTATATCCGCCAGTCTCTTGATCAGAATGGAGTGGGAAATGGTGTCGAACGCTGCCGTGAGATCGAGGAGGATCAGAATGGCTTTTTTCCTCTGGTCTTGCAGCATTTTGATTGTATCAGTTAGTTCTATGAGAGCAGTTTCCGTTGAGTGTTTGGGGCGGAAGCCAGATTGTTGGGTATGAAGTATGGAATGGGTTTCGAGGTAGGTTTTGAGCTCTTTGTAAACTAGTTGTTCAGTTATTTTTCCTAGAGCGGGGAGAAGGGTGATTGGGCGCAGATTGGTCAAGTCCACTGGGGATTTGTTAATCTTCTTCATCAGAGGTTTGACAACCCCCTTCTTCCAAATGCGAGGGACTGATCCGGAGCTGAGGGACAAGTTGACTAGGTCATTAACTGAGGGGTTTATCACATCTATGATTTGATGGAGAATCTTGGGGGGGCAGGGGTCGGAAGGGGAACAAGATTTGCACGATAGAATGGCTTCTCTGGTTTGAGCCAGGGAGACAGGGGTGAAGTTTTTAAGGCTACCAACTGGAGAGTTGGGAAGAACCGGAGAAGGGGGCACTTGACTGGCAAGTGGAGGGGGGAAATTCCTCTGGATGGAAGCGATTTTATCATCGAAATAATCTGAGATTTTGTCGCATAGGTCTTGAGAAGGGGGGATTTTGGGTTGGAGGGCCTTGGGCTGAGTAAAGGTTTTTACAATGCAGGCAGTGTTCTTAGATCTGAAACCATTTTGCCTAGCTTTCAACCATTATGCCCAGGGGTAGTGAGTGGTGCATGGGCCTAGTCTTTCTGTGGGGTGTCTTGAATTTAAACATCATGGAGGGCATGGATGGCATGGGATTGTGCTGATTTGTCTGTGTTTTTCGATTTTTTGGGCTGTTGTTGTGGCCTTTTGACCAGGGGTAGTGAGTGGTCCATGGGCCTAGTCTTTCTGTGGGGTGTCTTGAATTTAAACATCATGGAGGGCATGGATGGCATGGGATTGTGCTGATTTGTCTGTGTTTTTCGATTTTTTGGGCTGTTGTTGTGGCCTTTTGACCAGGGGTAGTGAGTGGTCCATGGGCCTAGTCTTTCTGTGGGGTGTCTTGAATTTAAACATCATGGAGGGCATGGGATTGGGCTGATTTTTCAGTGTTTTTCGATTTTTGGGCTGTTGTTGGGGCCTTTTGACCAGGGGTAGTGAGTGGTGCATGGGCCTAGTCTTTCTGTGGGGTGTCTTGAATTTAAACATAATGGAGGGCATGGATGGCATGGGATTGTGCTGATTTTTCTGTGTTTTTCGATTTTTTGGGGTGTTCATGGGGATAGGCCATGTGGGTGGGGGCCATTTTGAGTGCTGGTACAGGCAGGCCCTGGCCATGTGCTGGTAGGCAGGGGGCCATTTTGAATGCAGGCAGTGTTCTTAGGTTTGCAACCATTTTGCCGAGCTTTCAACCATTATGCCCAGGGGTAGTGAGTGGTGCATGGGCCTAGTCTTTCTGTGTGGTGTCTTGAATTTAAACATCATGGAGGGCATGGATGGCATGGGATTGTGCTGATTTTTCTGTGTTTTTCGATTTTTTGGGCTGTTGTTGTGGCCTTTTGACCAGGTGTAGTGAGTGGTGCATGGGCCTAGTCTTTCTGTGGGGTGTCTTGAATTTAAACATCATGGAGGGCATGGACGGCATGGGATTGTGCAGATTTTTCTGTGTTTTTTTATTTTTGGGCTGTTGTTAAGGCCTTTTGACCAGGGGTAGTGAGTGGTGCATGGGCCTAGTCTTTCTGTGGGGTGTCTTGAATTTAAACATCATGGAGAGCATGGATGGCATGGGATTGTGCTGATTTCTCTTTCTTTTTCGATTTTTTGGGGTGTTCATGGGGACAGGCCATGTGGGTGGGGGCCATTTTGAGTGCTGGTACAGGCAGGCCGTGGGCATGTGATGGGAGGCAGGGGCCATTTTGAATGCAGGCAGTGTTCTTAGGTCTGCAACCATTTTGCCTAGCTTTCAACCATTATGCCCAGGGGTAGTGAGTGGTGCATGGGCCTAGTCTTTCTGTGGGTTGTCTTGAATTTAAACATCATGGCGGGCATGGATGGCATGGGATTGTGCTGATTTTTCTGTGTTTTTCGATTTTTTGGGCTGTTGTTGTGGCCTTTTGACCAGTGGTAGTGAGTGGTGCATGGGCCTAGTCTTTCTGTGGGGTGTCTTGAATTTAAACATCATGGAGGGCATGGACGGCATGGGATTGTGCTGATTTTTCTGTGTTTTTCGATTTTTGGGGTGTTCATGGGGACAGGCCATGTGGTTGGGGGCCATTTTGAGTGCTGGTACAGGCAGGCCCTGGCCATGGGCTGGGAGGCAGGGGGCCATTTTGAATGCAGGCAGTGTTCTTAGGTCTGCAACCATTTTGCCTAGTTTTCAACCATTATGCCCAGGGGTAGTGAGTGGTGCAAGGGCCTAGTCTTTCTGTGGGGTGTCTTGAATTTAAACATCATGGAGGGCATGGATGGCATGGGATTGTGCTGATTTTTCTGTGTTTTTCAATTGTTTGGGCTGTTGTTGGGGCCTTTTGACCAGGGGTAGTGAGTGGTGCATGGGCCTAGTCTTTCTGTGGGGTGTCTTGAATTTAAACATCATGGAGGGCATGGATGGCATGGGATTGTGCTGATTTTTTTGTGTTTTTCATTTTTTGGGGTGTTCATGGGGACAGGCTATGTGGGTGGGGGCCATTTTGAGTGCTGGTACAGGCAGGCCCTGGCCATGTGCTGGGAGGCAGGGCGCCATTTTGAATGCAGGCAGTGTTCTTAGGTCGGCAACCATTTTGCCTAGCTTTCCACTATTATGCCCAGGGGTAGTGAGTGGTGCATGGGCCTAGTCTTTCTGTGGGGTGTCTTGAATTTAAACATCATAGAGGGCATGGATGGCATGGGATTGTGCTGATTTTTCTGTGTTTTACGATTTGTGGGCTGTTGTTGATGCCTTTTGACCAGGGGTAGTGAGTGGTGCATGAGCCTAGTCTTTCTGTGGGGTATCTTGAATTTAAACATCATGGAGGGCATGGATGGCATGGGATTGTGCTGATTTTTCTGTGTTTTTCGATTTTTAGGCTGTTGTTGGGGCCTTTTGACCAGGGGTAGTGAGTGGTGCATGGGCCTAGTCTTTCTGTGGGGTGTCTTGAATTTAAACATCATGGAGGGCATGGATGGCATGGGATTGTGCTAATTTTTCAGGTTTATTTTTTATTTTTTGGGGTGTTCATGGGGACAGGCCATGTGGGTGGGGGCCATTTTGAGTGCTCGTACAGGCAGGCCCTGACCATGTGCTGGGAGGCAGGGGGCCATTTTGAATGCAGGCAGTGTTCTTAGGTCTGCAACCATTTTGCCTAGCTTTCAACCATTATGCCCAGGGGTAGTGAGTGGTGCATGGGCCTAGTCTTTCTGTGGGTTGTCTTGAATTTAAACATCATGGCGGGCATGGATGGCATGGGATTGTGCTGATTTTTCTGTGTTTTTCGATTTTTTGGGCTGTTGTTGTGGCCTTTTGACCAGTGGTAGTGAGTGGTGCATGGGCCTAGTCTTTCTGTGGGGTGTCTTGAATTTAAACATCATGGAGGGCATGGACGGCATGGGATTGTGCAGATTTTTCTGTGTTTTTCGATTTTTGGGGTGTTCATGGGGACAGGCCATGTGGTTGGGGGCCATTTTGAGTGCTGGTACAGGCAGGCCCTGGCCATGGGCTGGGAGGCAGGGGGCCATTTTGAATGCAGGCAGTGTTCTTAGGTCTGCAACCATTTTGCCTAGCTTTCAACCATTATGCCCAGGGGTAGTGAGTGGTGCATGGGCCTAGTCTTTCTGTGGGGTGTCTTGAATTTAAACATCATGGAGGGCATGGATGGCATGGGATTGTGCTGATTTTTCTGTGTTTTTCAATTTTTTGGGCTGTTGTTGGGGCCTTTTGACCAGGGGTAGTGAGTGGTGCATGGGCCTAGTCTTTCTGTGGGGTGTCTTGAATTTAAACATCATGGAGGGCATGGATGGCATGGGATTGTGCTGATTTTTTTGTGTTTTTCATTTTGTGGGGTGTTCATGGGGACAGGCTATGTGGGTGGGGGCCATTTTGAGTGCTGGTACAGGCAGGCCCTGGCCATGTGCTGGGAGGCAGGGGGCCATTTTGAATGCAGGCAGTGTTCTTAGGTCTGCAACCATTTTGCCTAGCTTTCCACTATTATGCCCAGGGGTAGTGAGTGGTGCATGGGCCTAGTCTTTCTGTGGGGTGTCTTGAATTTAAACATTATGGAGGGCATGGATGGCATGGGATTGTGCTGATGTTTCTGTGTTTTTCGATTTTTTGGTCTGTTGTTGTGGCCTTTTGACCAGGGGTAGTGAGTGGTGCATGGGCCTAGTCTTTCTGTTGGGTGTCTTGAATTTAAACATCAAGGAGGGCATGGATGGCATGGGATTGTGCTGATTTTTCTGTGTTTTTCGATTTTTTGGGCTGTTGTTGATGCCTTTTGACAAGGGGTAGTGAGTGGTGCATGGGCCTAGTCTTTCTGTGGGGTATCTTGAATTTAAACATCATGGAGGGCATGGATGGCATGGGATTGTGCTGATTTTTCTGTGTTTTTCGATTTTTAGGCTGTTGTTGGGGCCTTTTGACCAGGGGTAGTGAGTGGTGCATGGGCCTAGTCTTTCTGTGGGGTGTCTTGAATTTAAACATCATGGAGGGCATGGATGGCATGGGATTGTGCTAATTTTTCAGTTTATTTTTTTATTTTTTGGGGTGTTCATGGGGACAGGCCATGTGGGTGGGGGCCATTTTGAGTGCTCGTACAGGCAGGCCCTGACCATGTGCTGGGAGGCAGGGGGCCATTTTGAATGCAGGCAGTGTTCTTAGGTCTGCAACCATTTTGCCTAGCTTTCAACCATTATGCCCAGGGGTAGTGAGTGGTGCATGGGCCTAGTCTTTCTGTGGGTTGTCTTGAATTTAAACATCATGGCGGGCATGGATGGCATGGGATTGTGCTGATTTTTCTGTGTTTTTCGATTTTTTGGGCTGTTGTTGTGGCCTTTTGACCAGTGGTAGTGAGTGGTGCATGGGCCTAGTCTTTCTGTGGGGTGTCTTGAATTTAAACATCATGGAGGGCATGGACGGCATGGGATTGTGCTGATTTTTCTGTGTTTTTCGATTTTTGGGGTGTTCATGGGGACAGGCCATGTGGTTGGGGGCCATTTTGAGTGCTGGTACAGGCAGGCCCTGGCCATGGGCTGGGAGGCAGGGGGCCATTTTGAATGCAGGCAGTGTTCTTAGGTCTGCAACCATTTTGCCTAGCTTTCAACCATTATGCCCAGGGGTAGTGAGTGGTGCATGGGCCTAGTCTTTCTGTGGGGTGTCTTGAATTTAAACATCATGGAGGGCATGGATGGCATGGGATTGTGCTGATTTTTCTGTGTTTTTCAATTTTTTGGGCTGTTGTTGGGGCCTTTTGACCAGGGGTAGTGAGTGGTGCATGGGCCTAGTCTTTCTGTGGGGTGTCTTGAATTTAAACATCATGGAGGGCATGGATGGCATGGGATTGTGCTGATTTTTTTGTGTTTTTCATTTTTTGGGGTGTTCATGGGGACAGGCTATGTGGGTGGGGGCCATTTTGAGTGCTGATACAGGCAGGCCCTTGCCATGTGCTGGGAGGCAGGGGGCCATTTTGAATGCAGGCAGTGTTCTTAGGTCTGCAACCATTTTGCCTAGCTTTCCACTATTATGCCCAGGGGTAGTGAGTGGTGCATGGGCCTAGTCTTTCTGTGGGGTGTCTTGAATTTAAACATTATGGAGGGCATGGATGGCATGGGATTGTGCTGATGTTTCTGTGTTTTTCGATTTTTTGGTCTGTTGTTGTGGCCTTTTGACCAGGGGTAGTGAGTGGTGCATGGGCCTAGTCTTTCTGTTGGGTGTCTTGAATTTAAACATCAAGGAGGGCATGGATGGCATGGGATTGTGCTGATTTTTCTGTGTTTTTCGATTTTTGGGCTGTTGTTGTGGCCTTTTCACCAGGGGTAGTGAGTGGTGCATGGGCCTAGTCTTTCTGTGGGGTGTCTTGAATATAAACATAATGGAGGGCATGGATGCCATGGGATTGTGCTTATTTTTCTGTGTTTTTCAAGTTTTTTGGGGTGTTCATGGGGACAGGCCATGTGGGTGGGGGCCATTTTGAGTGCTGGTACAGGCAGGCCCTGGCCATGTGCTGGGAGACAGGGGGCCATTTTGAATGCAGGCAGTGTTCTTAGGTCTGCAACCATTTTGCCTAGCTTTCAACTATTATGCCCAGGGGTAGTGAGTGGTGCATGGGCCTAGTCTTTCTGTGGGGTGTCTTGAATTTAAACATCATGGAACGGATGGATGGCATGGGATTGTGCTGATTTTTCTGTGTTTTTCGATTTTTTGGGGTGTTCATGGGGACAGGCCATGTGGGAGGGGGCCATTTTGAGTGCTGGTACAGGCAGGCCCTGGCCATGGGCTGGGAGGCAGGTGGCCATTTTGAATGCAGGCAGTGTTCTTAGGTCTGCAACCATTTTGCCTAGCTTTCAACCATTATGCCCAGGGGTAGTGAGTGGTGCATGGGCCTAGTCTTTCTGTGGGGTGTCATGAATTTAAACATCATGAGGGCATGGATGGCATGGGATTGTGCTGATTTTTCTGTGTTTTTTGATTTTTTGGGCTGTTGTTGGGGCCTTTTGACCAGGGGTAGTGAGTGGTACATGGGCCTTGTCTTTCTGTGAGGTGTCTTGAATTTAAACATCATGGAGGGCATGGATGGCATGGAATTGTGCTAATTTTTCTGTGTTTTTCAATTTTTGGGCGTGTTCATGGGGACAGGCCATGTGGGTGGGGGCCATTTTGAGTGCTGGTACAGGCAGGCCCTGGCCATGTGCTGGGAGGTAGGGGGCCATTTTGAATGCAGGCAGTGTTCTTAGGTCTGCAACCATTTTGCCTAGCTTTCAACTATTATGCCCAGGGGTAGTGAGTGGTGCATGGGCGTAGTCTTTCTGTGGGGTGTCTTGAATTTAAACATCATGGAGGGCATGGATGCCATGGGATTGTGCTGATTTTTCTGTATTTTTCGATTTCATGGGGTGTTCATGGGGACAGGCCATTTGGGTGGGGGCCATTTTGAGTGCTGGTACAGGCAGGTCCTGGCCATGGGCTGGGAGGAAGGGGGCCATTTTGAATGCAGGCTGTGTTCTTAGGTCTGCAACCATTTTGCCTAGCTTTCAACCATTATGCCCAAGGGTAGTGAGTGGTGCATGGGCCTAGTCTTTCTGTGGGTTGTCTTGAATTTAAACATCATGGAGGGCATGGATGCCATGGGATTGTGCAGATTTTTCTGTGTTTTTCAATTTTTTGGGGTGTTCATGGGGACAGGCCATGCGGGTGGGGGCCATTTTGAGTGCTGGTACAGGCAGGCCCTGGCCATGTGCTGGGAGACAGGGGGCCATTTTGAATGCAGGCAGTGTTCTTAGGTCTGCAACCATTTTGCCTAGCTTTCAACTATTATGCCCAGGGGTAGTGAGGGGTGCATGGGCCTAGTCTTTCTGTGGGGTGTCTTGAATTTAAACATCATGGATGGGATGGATGGCATGGGATTGTGCTGATTTTTCTGTGTTTTTCGATTTTTTGGGGTGTTCATGGGGACAGGCCATGTGGGAGGGGGCCATTTTGAGAACTGGTACAGGCAGGCCATGGGCTGGGAGGCAGGGGGGCATTTTGAATGCAGGCAGTGTTCTTAGGTCTGCAACCATTTTGCCTTAGCTTTCAACCATTGTGCCCAGGGGTAGTGAGTGGTGCATGGGCCTAGTCTTTCTGTGGGGTGTCATGAATTTAAACATCATGAGGGCATGGGTGGCATGGGATTGTGCTGATTTTTCTGTGTTTTTTTATTTTTTGGGCTGTTGTTGGGGCCTTTTGACCAGGGAGTGAGTGGTACATGGGCCTTGTCTTTCTGTGGGGTGTCTTGAATTTAAACATCATGGAGGGCATGGATGGCATGGAATTGTGCTAATTTTTCTGTGTTTTTCAATTTTTGGGGGTGTTCATGGGGACAGGCCATGTGGGTGGGGGCCATTTTGAGTGCTGGTACAGGCAGGCCCTGGCCATGTGCTGGGAGGTAGGGGGCCATTTTGAATGCAGGCAGTGTTCTTAGGTCTGCAACCATTTTGCCTAGCTTTCAACTATTATGCCCAGGGGTAGTGAGTGGTGCATGGGCTTAGTCTTTCTGTGGGGTGTCTTGAATTTAAACATCATGGAGGGCATGGATGGCATGGGATTGTGCTGATTTTTCTGTGTTTTTCGATTTTATGGGGTGTTCATGGGGACAGGCCATTTGGGTGGGGGCCATTTTGAGTGCTGGTACAGGCAGGTCCTGGCCATGGGCTGGGAGGAAGGGGGCCATTTTGAATGCAGGCTGTGTTCTTAGGTCTGCAACCATTTTGCCTAGCTTTCAGCCATTATGCCAAAGGGTAGTGAGTGGTGCATGGGCCTAGTCTTTCTGTGGGGTGTCTTGAATTTAAACATCATGGAGGGCATGGATGGCATGGAATTGTGCTAATTTTTCTGTGTTTTTCAATTTTTTGGGGTGTTCATGGGGACAGGCCATGTGGGTGGGGGCCATTTTGAGTGCTGGTACAGGCAGGCCCTGGCCATGTGCTGGGAGGTAGGGGGCCATTTTGAATGCAGGCAGTGTTCTTAGGTCTGCAACCATTTTGCCTAGCTTTCAACTATTATGCCCAGGGGTAGTGAGTGGTGCATGGGCGTAGTCTTTCTGTGGGGTGTCTTGAATTTAAACATCATGGAGGGCATGGATGGCATGGGATTGTGCTGATTTTTCTGTGTTTTTCGATTTTATGGGGTGTTCATGGGGACAGGCCATTTGGGTGGGGGCCATTTTGAGTGCTGGTACAGGCAGGTCCTGGCCATGGGCTGGGAGGAAGGGGGCCATTTTGAATGCAGGCAGTGTTCTTAGGTCTGCAACTATTTTGCCTAGCTTTCAACCATTATGCCCAAGGGTAGTGATTGGTGCATGGGCCTAGTCTTTCTGTGGGGTGTCTTGAATTTAAACATCATGGAGGGCATGGATGCCATGGGATTGTGCTGCTTTTTCTGTGTTTTTCAATTTTTTGGGGTGTTCATGGGGACAGGCCATGCGGGTGGGGGCCATTTTGAGTGCTGGTACAGGCAGGCCCTGGCCATGTGCTGGGAGACAGGGGGCCATTTTGAATGCAGGCAGTGTTCTTAGGTCTGCAACCATTTTGCCTAGCTTTCAACCATTATGCCCTGGGGTAGTGAGTGGTGCATGGGCCTAGTCTTTCTGTGGGTTGTCTTGAATTTAAACATCATGGCGGGCATGGATGGCATGGGATTGTGCTGATTTTTCTGTGTCTTTCGATTTTTTGGGCTGTTGTTGTGGCCTTTTGACCAGTGGTAGTGAGTGGTGCATGGGCCTAGTCTTTCTGTGGGGTGTCTTGAATTTAAACATCATGGAGGGCATGGACGGCATGGGATTGTGCTGATTTCTCTGTGTTTTTAGATTTTTGGGGTGTTCATGGGGACAGGCCATGTGGTTGGGGGCCATTTTGAGTGCTGGTACAGGCAGGCCCTGGCCATGGGCTGGGAGGCAGGGGGCCATTTTGAATGCAGGCAGTGTTCTTAGGTCTGCAACCATTTTGCCTAGCTTTCAACCATTATGCCCAGGGGTAGTGAGTGGTGCATGGGCCTAGTCTTTCTGTGGGGTGTCTTGAATTTAAACATCATGGAGGGCATGGATGGCATGGGATTGTGCTGATTTTTTTGTGTTTTTCATTTTTTGGGGTGTTCATGGGGACAGGCTATGTGGGTGGGGGCCATTTTGAGTGCTGGCACAGGCAGGCCCTGGCCATGTGCTGGGAGGCAGGGGGCCATTTTGAATGCAGGCAGTGTTCTTAGGTCTGCAACCATTTTGCCTAGCTTTCCACTATTATGCCCAGGGGTAGTGAGTGGTGCATGGGCCTAGTCTTTCTGTGGGGTGTCTTGAATTTAAACATTATGGAGGGCATGGATGGCATGGGATTGTGCTGATTTTTCTGTGTTTTTCGATTTTTGGGTCTGTTGTTGTGGCCTTTTGACCAGGGGTAGTGAGTGGTGCATGGGCCTAGTCTTTCTCTTGGGTGTCTTGAATTTAAACATCAAGGAGGGCATGGATGGCATGGGATTGTGCTGATTTTTCTGTGTTTTTCGATTTTTTGGGCTGTTGTTGTGGCCTTTTGACCAGGGGTAGTGAGTGGTGCATGGGCCTAGTCTTTCTGTGGGGTGTCTTGAATTTAAACATCATGGAGGGCATGGATGGCATGGGAATGTGCAGATTTTTCTGTGTTTTTCGATTTTTGGGCTGTTGTTGGGGCCTTTTGACCCGGGGTAGTGAGTGGTGCATGGGCCTAGTCTTTCTGTGGGGTGTCTTGAATTTAAACATCATGGAGGGCTTGGATGGAATGGGATTGTGCTGATCTTTATGTAGTTTTCGATTTTTTGGGCTGTTGTTGTGGCCTTTTGACCAGGGGTAGTGAGTGGTGCATGGGCCTAGTCTTTCTGTGGGGTATCTTGAATTTAAACATCATTGAGGGCATGGATGGCATGGGATTGTGCTGATTTTTCTGTGTTTTTCAATTTTTTGGGCTGTTGTTGGGGCCTTTTGACCAGGGGTAGTGAGTGGTGCATGGGCCTAGTCTTTCTGTGGGGTGTCTTGAATTTAAACATCATGGAGGGCATTGGTGGCATGGGATTGTACTGATTTCTCTTTCTTTTTCGATTTTTTGGGGTGTTCATGGGGACAGGCCATGTGGGTGGGGGCCATTTTGAGTGCTGGTACAGGCGGGCCGTGGGCATGTGCTGGGAGGCAGGGGCCATTTTGAATGCAGGCAGTGTTCTTAGGTCTGCAATCATTTTGCCTAGCTTTCAACCATTATGCCCAGGGGTAGTGAGTGGTGCATGGGCCTAGTCTTTCTGTGGGGTGTCTTGAATTTAAACATCATGGAGGGCATGGATGGCATGGAATTGTGCTAATTTTTCTGTGTTTTTCAATTTTTTGGGGTGTTCATGGGGACAGGCCATGTGGGTGGGGGCCATTTTGAGTGCTGGTACAGGCAGGCCCTGGCTATGTGCTGGGAGGTAGGGGGCCATTTTGAATGCAGGCAGTGTTCTTAGGTCTGCAACCATTTTGCCTAGCTTTCAACTATTATGCCCAGGGGTAGTGAGTGGTGCATGGGCGTAGTCTTTCTGTGGGGTGTCTTGAATTTAAACATCATGGAGGGCATGGATGGCATGGGATTGTGCTGATTTTTCTGTGTTTTTCGATTTTATGGGGTGTTCATGGGGACAGGCCATTTGGGTGGGGGCCATTTTGAGTGCTGGTACAGGCAGGTCCTGGCCATGGGCTGGGAGGAAGGGGGCCATTTTGAATGCAGGCAGTGTTCTTAGGTCTGCAACTATTTTGCCTAGCTTTCAACCATTATGCCCAAGGGTAGTGATTGGTGCATGGGCCTAGTCTTTCTGTGGGGTGTCTTGAATTTAAACATCATGGAGGGCATGGATGCCATGGGATTGTGCTGCTTTTTCTGTGTTTTTCAATTTTTTGGGGTGTTCATGGGGACAGGCCATGCGGGTGGGGGCCATTTTGAGTGCTGGTACAGGCAGGCCCTGGCCATGTGCTGGGAGACAGGGGGCCATTTTGAATGCAGGCAGTGTTCTTAGGTCTGCAACCATTTTGCCTAGCTTTCAACCATTATGCCCTGGGGTAGTGAGTGGTGCATGGGCCTAGTCTTTCTGTGGGTTGTCTTGAATTTAAACATCATGGCGGGCATGGATGGCATGGGATTGTGCTGATTTTTCTGTGTCTTTCGATTTTTTGGGCTGTTGTTGTGGCCTTTTGACCAGTGGTAGTGAGTGGTGCATGGGCCTAGTCTTTCTGTGGGGTGTCTTGAATTTAAACATCATGGAGGGCATGGACGGCATGGGATTGTGCTGATTTCTCTGTGTTTTTAGATTTTTGGGGTGTTCATGGGGACAGGCCATGTGGTTGGGGGCCATTTTGAGTGCTGGTACAGGCAGGCCCTGGCCATGGGCTGGGAGGCAGGGGGCCATTTTGAATGCAGGCAGTGTTCTTAGGTCTGCAACCATTTTGCCTAGCTTTCAACCATTATGCCCAGGGGTAGTGAGTGGTGCATGGGCCTAGTCTTTCTGTGGGGTGTCTTGAATTTAAACATCATGGAGGGCATGGATGGCATGGGATTGTGCTGATTTTTTTGTGTTTTTCATTTTTTGGGGTGTTCATGGGGACAGGCTATGTGGGTGGGGGCCATTTTGAGTGCTGGCACAGGCAGGCCCTGGCCATGTGCTGGGAGGCAGGGGGCCATTTTGAATGAAGGCAGTGTTCTTAGGTCTGCAACCATTTTGCCTAGCTTTCCACTATTATGCCCAGGGGTAGTGAGTGGTGCATGGGCCTAGTCTTTCTGTGGGGTGTCTTGAATTTAAACATTATGGAGGGCATGGATGGCATGGGATTGTGCTGATTTTTCTGTGTTTTTCGATTTTTGGGTCTGTTGTTGTGGCCTTTTGACCAGGGGTAGTGAGTGGTGCATGGGCCTAGTCTTTCTCTTGGGTGTCTTGAATTTAAACATCAAGGAGGGCATGGATGGCATGGGATTGTGCTGATTTTTCTGTGTTTTTCGATTTTTTGGGCTGTTGTTGTGGCCTTTTGACCAGGGGTAGTGAGTGGTGCATGGGCCTAGTCTTTCTGTGGGGTGTCTTGAATTTAAACATCATGGAGGGCATGGATGGCATGGGAATGTGCAGATTTTTCTGTGTTTTTCGATTTTTGGGCTGTTGTTGGGGCCTTTTGACCCGGGGTAGTGAGTGGTGCATGGGCCTAGTCTTTCTGTGGGGTGTCTTGAATTTAAACATCATGGAGGGCTTGGATGGAATGGGATTGTGCTGATCTTTATGTAGTTTTCGATTTTTTGGGCTGTTGTTGTGGCCTTTTGACCAGGGGTAGTGAGTGGTGCATGGGCCTAGTCTTTCTGTGGGGTATCTTGAATTTAAACATCATTGAGGGCATGGATGGCATGGGATTGTGCTGATTTTTCTGTGTTTTTCAATTTTTGGGGCTGTTGTTGGGGCCTTTTGACCAGGGGTAGTGAGTGGTGCATGGGCCTAGTCTTTCTGTGGGGTGTCTTGAATTTAAACATCATGGAGGGCATTGGTGGCATGGGATTGTACTGATTTCTCTTTCTTTTTCGATTTTTTGGGGTGTTCATGGGGACAGGCCATGTGGGTGGGGGCCATTTTGAGTGCTGGTACAGGCGGGCCGTGGGCATGTGCTGGGAGGCAGGGGCCATTTTGAATGCAGGCAGTGTTCTTAGGTCTGCAATCATTTTGCCTAGCTTTCAACCATTATGCCCAGGGGTAGTGAGTGGTGCATGGGCCTAGTCTTTCTGTGGGGTGTCTTGAATTTAAACATCATGGAGGGCATGGATGGCATGGGATTGTGCTGATTTTTCTGTGTTTTTCGATTTTTTGGGCTGTTGTTGTGGCCTTTTGACCAGGGGTAGTGAGTGGTGCATGGGCCTAGTCTTTCTGTGGGGTGTCTTGAATTTAAACATCATGGAGGGCATGGATAGCATGGGAATGTGCAGATTTTTCTGTGTTTTTCGATTTTTGGGCTGTTGTTGGGGCCTTTTGACCCGGGGTAGTGAGTGGTGCATGGGCCTAGTCTTTCTGTGGGGTGTCTTGAATTTAAACATCATGGAGGGCTTGGATGGAATGGGATTGTGCTGATCTTTATGTAGTTTTCAATTTTTTGGGCTGTTGTTGTGGCCTTTTGACCAGGGGTAGTGAGTGGTGCATGGGCCTAGTCTTTCTGTGGGGTATCTTGAATTTAAACATCATTGAGGGCATGGATGGCATGGGATTGTGCTGATTTTTCTGTGTTTTTCAATTTTTTGGGCTGTTGTTGGGGCCTTTTGACCAGGGGTAGTGAGTGGTGCATGGGCCTAGTCTTTCTGTGGGGTGTCTTGAATTTAAACATCATGGAGGGCATTGGTGGCATGGGATTGTACTGATTTCTCTTTCTTTTTCGATTTTTTGGGGTGTTCATGGGGACAGGCCATGTGGGTGGGGGCCATTTTGAGTGCTGGTACAGGCGGGCCGTGGGCATGTGCTGGGAGGCAGGGGCCATTTTGAATGCAGGCAGTGTTCTTAGGTCTGCAACCATTTTGCCTAGCTTTCAACCATTATGCCCAGGGGTAGTGAGTGGTGCATGGGCCTAGTCTTTCTGTGGGGTGTCTTGAATTTAAACATCATGGAGGGCATGGATGGCATGGGATTGTGCTGATTTTTCTGTGTTTTTCGATTTTTTGGGCTGTTGTTGTGGCCTTTTGACCAGGGGTAGTGAGTGGTGCATGGGCCTAGTCTTTCTGTGGGGTGTCTTGAATTTAAACATCTTGGAGTGCATGGATGGCATGGGATTGTGCTGATTTTTCTGTGTTTTACGATTTGTGGGCTGTTGTTGTGGCCTTTTCACCAGGGGTAGTGAGTGGTGCATGGGCCTAGTCTTTCTGTGGGGTGTCTTGAATTTAAACATCATGGAGGGCATTGATGCCATGGGATTGCGCTTATTTTTCTGTGTTTTTCAATTTTTTGGGGTGTTCTTGGGGACAGGCCATGTGGGTGGGGGCCATTTTGAGTGCTGGTACAGGCAGGCCCTGGCCATGTGCTGGGAGACAGGGGGCCATTTTGAATGCAGGCAGTGTTCTTAGGTCTGCAACCATTTTGCCTAGCTTTCAACTATTATGCCCAGGGGTAGTGAGTGGTGCATGGGCCTAGTCTTTCTGTGGGGTGTCTTGAATTTAAACATCATGGAGGGGATGGATGGCATGGGATTGTGCTGATTGTTCTGTGTTTTTCGATTTTTTGGGGTGTTCATGGGGACAGGCCATGTGGGAGGGGGCCATTTTGAGTGCTGGTACAGGCAGGCCCTGGCCATGGGCTGGGAGGCAGGTGGCCATTTTGAATGCAGGCAGTGTTCTTAGGTCTGCAACCATTTTGCCTAGCTTTCAACCATTATGCCCGGGGGTAGTGAGTGGTGCATGGGCCTAGTCTTTCTGTGGGGTGTCATGAATTTAAACATCATGAGGGCATGGATGGCATGGGATTGTGCTGATTTTTCTGTGTTTTTGATTTTTTGGGCTGTTGTTGGGGCCTTTTGACCAGGGGTAGTGAGTGGTACATGGGCCTTGTCTTTCTGTGGGGTGTCTTGAATTTAAACATCATGGAGGGCATGGATGGCATGGAATTGTGCTAATTTTTCTGTGTTTTTCAATTTTTGGGGGTGTTCATGGGGACAGGCCATGTGGGTGGGGGCCATTTTGAGTGCTGGTACAGGCAGGCCCTGGCCTTGTGCTGGGAGGTAGGGGGCCATTTTGAATGCAGGCAGTGTTCTTAGGTCTGCAACCATTTTGCCTAGCTTTCAACTATTATGCCCAGGGGTAGTGAGTGGTGCATGGGCGTAGTCTTTCTGTGGGGTGTCTTGAATTTAAACATCATGGAGGGCATGGATGGCATGGGATTGTGCTGTTTTTTCTGTGTTTTTCGATTTTATGGGGTGTTCATGGGGACAGGCCATTTGGGTGGGGGCCATTTTGAGTGCTGGTACTGGCAGGTCCTGGCCATGGGCTGGGAGGAAGGGGGCCATTTTGAATGCAGGCAGTGTTCTTAGGTCTGCAACCATTTTGCCTAGCTTTCAACCATTATGCCCAAGGGTAGTGATTGGTGCATGGGCCTAGTCTTTCTGTGGGGTGTCTTGAATTTAAACATCATGGAGGGCATGGATGCCATGGGATTGTGCTGATTTTTCTGTGTTTTTCAATTTTTTGGGGTGTTCATGGGGACAGGCCATGCGGGTGGGGGCCATTTTGAGTGCTGGTACAGGCAGGCCCTGGTCATGTGCTGGGAGACAGGGGGCCATTTTGAATGCAGGCAGTGTTCTTAGGTCTGCAACCATTTTGCCTAGCTTTCAACTATTATGCCCAGGGGTAGTGAGGGGTGCATGGGCCTAGTCTTTCTGTGGGGTGTCTTGAATTTAAACATCATGGATGGGATGGATGGCATGGGATTGTGCTGATTTTTCTGTGTTTTTCGATTTTTTGGGGTGTTCATGGGGACAGGCCATGTGGGAGGGGGCCATTTTGAGAACTGGTACAGGCAGGCCATGGGCTGGGAGGCAGGGGGGCATTTTGAATGCAGGCAGTGTTCTTAGGTCTGCAACCATTTTGCCTTAGCTTTCAACCATTATGCCCAGGGGTAGTGAGTGGTGCATGGGCCTAGTCTTTCTGTGGGGTGTCATGAATTTAAACATCATGAGGGCATGGATGGCATGGGATTGTGCTGATTTTTCTGTGTTTTTCGATTTTTCGGGCTGTTGTTGGGGCCTCTTGACCAGGGGTAGTGAGTGGTACATGGGCCTAGTCTTTCTGTGGGGTGTCTTGAATTTAAACATCATGGAGGGCCTGGATGGCATGGGATTGTGCTGATTTTTCTGTGTTTTTCAATTTTTTGGGGTGTTCATGGGGACATGCCATGTGGGTGGGGGCCATTTTGAGTGCTGGTACAGGCAGGCCCTGGCCATGTGCTGGGAGGTAGGGGGCCATTTTGAATGCAGGCAGTGTTCTTAGGTCTGCAACCATTTTGCCTAGCTTTCAACTATTATGCCCAGGGGTAGTGAGAGGAGCATGGGCATAGTCTTTCTGTGGGGTGTCTTGAATTTAAACATCATGGAGGGCATGGATGGCATGGGATTGTGCTGATTTTTCTGTGTTTTTCGATTTTATGAGGTGTTCATGGGCACAGGCCATTTGGGTGGGGGCCATTTTGAGTGCTGGTACAGGCAGGCCCTGGCCATGTGCTGGGAGACAGGGGGCCATTTTGAATGCAGGCAGTGTTCTTAGGTCTGCAACCATTTTGCCTAGCTTTCAACTATTATGCCCAGGGGTAGTGAGGGGTGCATGGGCCTAGTCTTTCTGTGGGGTGTCTTGAATTTAAACATCATGGATGGGATGGATGGCATGGGATTGTGCTGATTTTTCTGTGTTTTTCGATTTTTTGGGGTGTTCATGGGGACAGGCCATGTGGGAGGGGGCCATTTTGAGAACTGGTACAGGCAGGCCATGGGCTGGGAGGCAGGGGGGCATTTTGAATGCAGGCAGTGTTCTTAGGTCTGCAACCATTTTGCCTTAGCTTTCAACCATTATGCCCAGGGGTAGTGAGTGGTGCATGGGCCTAGTCTTTCTCTGGGGTGTCATGAATTTAAACATCATGAGGGCATGGATGGCATGGGATTGTGCTGATTTTTCTGTGTTTTTCAATTTTTTGGGGTGTTCATGGGGACAGGCCATGTGGGTGGGGGCCATTTTGAGTGCTGGTACAGGCAGGCCCTGGCCATGTGCTGGGAGGTAGGGGGCCATTTTGAATGCAGGCAGTGTTCTTAGGTCTGCCACCATTTTGCCTAGCTTTCAACTATTATGCCCAGGGGTAGTGAGTGGTGCATGGGCGTAGTCTTTCTGGGGGGTGTCTTGAATTTAAACATCATGGAGGGCATGGATGGCATGGGATTGTGCTGATTTTTCTGTGTTTTTCGATTATATGGGGTGTTCATGGGGACAGGCCATTTGGGTGGGGGCCATTTTGAGTGCTGGTACAGGCAGGTCCTAGCCATGGGCTGGGAGGAAGGGGGCCATTTTGAATGCAGGCAGTGTTCTTAGGTCTGCAACCATTTTGCCTAGCTTTCAACCATTATGCCCAAGGGTAGTGAGTGGTGCATGGGCCTAGTCTTTCTGTGGGGTGTCTTGAATTTAAACATCATGGAGGGCATGGATGCCATGGGATTGTGCTGATTTTTCTGTGTTTTTCAATTTTTTGGGGTGTTCATGGGGACAGGCCATGCGGGTGGGGGCCATTTTGAGTGCTGGTACAGGCAGGTCCTAGCCATGGGCTGGGAGGAAGGGGGCCATTTTGAATGCAGGCAGTGTTCTTAGGTCTGCAACCATTTTGCCTAGCTTTCAACCATTATGCCCAAGGGTAGTGAGTGGTGCATGGGCCTAGTCTTTCTGTGGGGTGTCTTGAATTTAAACATCATGGAGGGCATGGATGCCATGGGATTGTGCTGATTTTTCTGTGTTTTTCAATTTTTTGGGGTGTTCATGGGGACAGGCCATGCGGGTGGGGGCCATTTTGAGTGCTGGTACAGGCAGGCCCTGGCCATGTGCTGGGAGACAGGGGGCCATTTTGAATGCAGGCAGTGTTCTTAGGTCTGCAACCATTTTGCCTAGCTTTCAACTATTATGCCCAGGGGTAGTGAGGGGTGCATGGGCCTAGTCTTTCTGTGGGGTGTCTTGAATTTAAACATCATGGATGGGATGGATGGCATGGGATTGTGCTGATTTTTCTGTGTTTTTCGATTTTTTGGGGTGTTCATGGGGACAGGCCATGTGGGAGGGGGCCATTTTGAGAACTGGTACAGGCAGGCCATGGGCTGGGAGGCAGGGGGGCATTTTGAATGCAGGCAGTGTTCTTAGGTCTGCAACCATTTTGCCTTAGCTTTCAACCATTATGCCCAGGGGTAGTGAGTGGTGCATGGGCCTAGTCTTTCTGTGGGGTGTCATGAATTTAAACATCATGAGGGCATGGATGGCATGGGATTGTGCAGATTTTTCTGTGTTTTTCGATTTTTTGGGCTGTTGTTGGGGCCTTTTGACCAGGGGTAGTGAGTGGTACATGGGCCTAGTGTTTCTGTGGGGTGTCTTGAATTTAAACATCATGGAGGGCATGGATGGCATGGGATTGTGCTGATTTTTCTGTGTTTTTCAATTTTTTGGGGTGTTCATGGGGACAAGCCATGTGGGTGGGGGCCATTTTGAGTGCTGGTACAGGCAGGCCCTGGCCATGTGCTGGGAGGTAGGGGGCCATTTTGAATGCAGGCAGTGTTCTTAGGTCTGCAACCATTTTGCCTAGCTTTCAACTATTATGCCCAGGGGTAGTGAGTGGTGCATGGGCATAGTCTTTCTGTGGGGTGTCTTGAATTTAAACATCATGGAGGGCATGGATGGCATGGGATTGTGCTGATTTGTCTGTGTTTTTTGATATTTTGGGGTGTTCATGGGGACAGGCCATGTGGGTGGGGGCCATTTTGAGTGCTGGTACAGGCAGGTCCTGGCCATGGGCTGGGAGGAAGGGGGCCATTTTGAATGCAGGCAGTGTTCTTAGGTCTGCAACGATTTTGCCTAGCTTTCAACCATTATGCCCAAGGGTAGTGAGTGGTGCATGGGCCTAGTCTTTCTGTGGGGTGTCTTGAATTTAAACATCACAAAGGGCATGGATGGCATTGGATTGTGCTGACTTTTTTTGTGTTTTTCGATTTTTTGGGCTGTTGTTGTGGCCTTTTGACCAGGGGTAGTGAGTGGTGCATGGGCCTAGTCTTTCTGTGGGATGTCTTGAATTTAAACATCATGGAGGGCTTGGATGGCATAGGATTGTGCTGATTTTTATGTGTTTTTCGAGTTTTTGGGGTGTATAACTGAATTGATGTTCCTCTGTCTTCCATTGCTTTTAGGTGCACAAGACTTAAGAGAACCACCAGTGCCAGGATGAAGTCCTGCAGCGGTCTGTGTGCAGCATAACGTCACGTGACGTCACGTCTGGCCACAGACAACTCTGCAACTGCGGCCTGCTGTTCTGACCTCTGAAGAAGATGGCCCCCAAAAAAGTTTCCCGTAGCTCCTCTAGCAAGAAAGTTGCCAGTAAGGAGCAGAAGAAGCAAGTTACCAAGGAGACTGGTGTGCCGCCCGCCACATTTTTTGGGAGTAAAAAAAAAAGTACGCCTGCAGCAGCAGCGGGATCTGCTTGGGACCAAGATGGGAGCAGCACCCCCGCACCATTGGGCTCAGTGCCACCACCACCACGACCACGCCAACTTAAGTCCAAGCCCTTGAGTGCTGCAGAGGCACTTAGTCTAGTTGTTCAATCACCATCGACAAGTAATGTTGGCTCATCGCAAGAAAGTAGCAGCAATGTCCCTCATTCAACACAGGATGTTGTAACTCATCTGACGAGTGTTGAACAACCACAGCCGCAACAACAACCACATGTGCAAGTACAAGCCCAAGTACTTGTGGAAGGAGAGGCAGCGCAAGGAGATGCGCAAGCAGAGGTGCATGGAGGGTCACAAGTGCCCACAATTATTGTTCCTCCAGAAGTAGGGGCACATCAGGAAATAGACAATCAAGCCGAGGTATCATTTGAGGAAGCCAGTCCTCCTGATGATCATTCATTGTCTTCCTCATCCCTAGCAAGGAAAAGATCAAGGGTGGTGTCTACATCTTCTTCAAGCCCACCTCCTTCTGATGATATGGATCAAACTTGGGAACCACCACTGCGGTCTGAGAGTGAGGCACACCATGATCTGACAAAGGTAGTTAAGCGTAAAAGGAAGGTCATCGAAAGTCTCATAGTTATGGAGTGTGATGAGGCTCAACAAGAAGTGGCGGATACTACTGCTGATGAAGACTCTCACGACGATGACCCAGTCATCATAAAGGTCACTGCAGCCCCAGTGGGCATGCAGCAAACAGACATTTTGACCCTAGCCCGAGAAGCTGCTGAGCGTGATGATGTTGTCGACGAGGAGGCAATGGAAACATCACAATCATTGGAGTTAACTAGTACACCAACACGTACCGCTTCCATATTTCTTCCTCGCCAGAAGGGACCTCCAGCCACCTCGACCTCAATTAGTGGTGGTGAAAGTGCACAAAGTAGTAAAGTTCGGCAATCCACATCCGCCACTTCATCTGGCATTAGCAGCATGACCACCACTACCAGTATCGCCACCTCCTCTGGCCTTCTGGGACTTCTTTAGTGTTTGCCCAAAAAAGGAAAACTTCGCCATTTGTAGCATTTGTAAGCATGCAGTTAGTCGTGGTAAGTTTGGTACCAACTATGGTACCGGAGGCCAGAGAGGTCATCGTTTTTATTATTATTATTTCTTGCATTCATAGGGCGCACAGCTACCCAACAAAGGGTTTCCCGGCGCAGTAGATCCAATTGTTAATATGGCTTCAGAATACTAGATATTAAACAGCCACATTTTTAAGGCCTTTCTGAATTTAATGTAGCTCAGCTCAGACCGCAGTGTATGTGGCATTGAATTCCAAAGTGAAGGTCCAAGGAATGAGAAGGACTTGCCACTCATGCGTGACAGCTTGATCTTTGGAATTTCAAAGTGGTTGGCCGTGGAAGACCGGAGGATCCTGGAGGGACGATAGGGGTGCACCAGGTTTTGCAGATATTTTGGAGCGGCATTGGTGGCAATCCTGTGCATAAAGCATAGAGATTTAAACTTGACTCGGTTTTCAATTTTTAACCAATGTAGCTTTCTGATATATTTAGTGGTTGGAGTGGAGATGGGAATTTTCCATAGTAATCTCGCTGCTGCATTTTATACTGTCTGTAGCCTGCGGACAGTGGCTTTATTTGCCCCCAGGTACAGAACGTTGCCATAGTCTAGCCTCGATGTTATTAGAGCATTGACAACAGTTTTCTTGGTGTTTTCAGGCAGCATCCAACAGATTTTTTTTAGCCATTTTAATATGGCGAAACAGGTAGCTGAGGTTTTTACCGCTTGCTGATGCAAATTGAGCGAGTCATCAATGATGACGCCCAAATTGCGAGCGTGCGTGGCTGGGGTAGTGGGGGTGCCCATTTCAGATGGCCAATGTTGGGGTCCCCAGAGTTCTTTATTTTTTCCCAGCACGATGAGCTTGGTTTTTTCGCCGTTGAGTTTTAAGAAGTTTTTATGCATCCATTCAGCGATTTTACTGAGTCTGAGTTGTAGAGAAGAGGAGTTGTCGGAGTCTGCAGCTCATAAAGAAAAGAGCAGCTAAGAATCATCAGCGTAAGAGAACATTAGGAGTCCTGTTTCCTCCACAATTTTGGCAAGGGGACTCATATAAATGTTGAAGAGCAACGGGCTGAGAATAGAGCCTTGTGGTACTCCGTGTTTGAATGTCATAGTTTCAGAACATGCGGTTTGTGAGAAGACTTGGAACGTGTGATTTTTCAGTAGTGACTTGATCCAGTTGAGAGCCGCACCACGGATGCCTATGGAGTGGAGTGTCTGGGCGAGGACCGCATGCGACACGGTGTCGAATGCCACGCTGAGGTCGAGCAGCACAAGTGCAACTGTTTCGCCCTGATCCACCATACGGCTGATATTTTCTGTTACGCCCAGCAAGGTATTCTCTGTGGAGAAGCCTGCGCGGAATCCCGACTGGTGGGAAGGTAACAGGTCATGAATGGTAATAAAATCAGTAAGGCAACGGTGTACGCGCTTCTCTAATATCTTTGCAAAGGTAGGCAGCAAGGAGATAGGGCGAAAGTTAGCTGGCAACTTGGGGTCTGCGCCGGCTTTCTTTAAAAGCGGATGGATCATTGCATGCTTCCATTCACTGGGTACAGATTCTTCCAATAGCGAAGCATTTAGGAGATCAGTGATGGTTGCAAGGACATTGCTGTTAAGTTGCTTTAAGACTGAGCATGGCAGTGGGTCTTTTGGTGAGCCTGATTTAATTGTGTTGAGCAACCTTTGAACCATGTCAGGGTTCAGTAAGGGCCATTCATCAAGTGTGGCAAGAGATGCATCGGACAGGATGGAGCAGTCAGGAATACTTTCATATCATTGTCTGGAGTAAATGATGCACATTTGGATGTAGCTTCAAAGGCTGAATGGTGTTTGTTAGAAGCTTGATTAATGTCTTGGTGAATTTTGTCAACTTTATTAATAAAGAAAGCGGCTAAGAGGTCACATTGTATTTTATTAAGTTCAGGCGGAGGTTGTAACGTATTAGAACCAGCCATCTCTTTTACTAATTTAAAAAGTGTTTTGGAGTGGACTAAGGCATTCGTGATTTTAGTGCAGATAAATTCTGCTTTAGCTTTGCCACACAGCTTTTGGTAGTTTATTAACTGAGTTTTATATTTTTTCTTGTCTGCTGGTGAGTAATTCCTTCTCCATTGTCGTTCAAAATTTTTACATCTGGTCTTTTCGTTTTTTAAAGTTTCATTGAACCAGGGGGCAGGGCAGCAGTGGGTATTTTGTTTTAGCTTTGTTTTAGGTAGGGTGGAGTCAATGGCTGCTAAGAGCCAATTTTGAACTGTAGAGGAAAGCTGCTGGACTGTTGTCTTGGTGCAAGGGCTATGCTCTTCCAAGAGAGCATTAAGACTTTCCGTGTCAAGTTGTTTCCATTTCCTTATGTACTGAGTAGGTATAGGAGTATTGTCTTTATTTGTTAAATCAACCTGAAGGGTGAATTTAACCAAGTAGTGGTCAGACCAGGGCAGGGGCAGGGCAGGATGCGTGACGATGTTGTTGAGATTAGAAAATATAGGATCTAACAGGTGACCAGCACGATGTGTTGGCCCTGAGTTCTTTAGGATCAGATTTAGAGATGCTAAGTCAGTTGTAAAATCTTTGGCCAGGGAACAGTCCTTATCCTCTAGATGTAAGTTTATATCACCTAAGATTGTGAAGGTGGCAGTTCTCATAACTAGCAGTCCAATGAGTTCTGACATATTTGTCATCCATTTGGATGGTGCCCCCGGGGGCCTATAAATAAGCACTCCGGATAGAGTAAAATTAGGGGTTAGCGTAAGTTTGAAGGTCGCGGCTTCACAACCACCACATGAGAGAGGTTTAAATTCGCAGCTGAAGGTTTTTTAAAAATAATTGCTATTCCGCCACCGGGTTTCTTATCACTATCAAGTCTAGTGATAGCGTAAGTGTCCGGAAGTGCCATGGCTATGTTTGGATCCAAGCTCTCTTTAAGCCATGTTTCAGTTAGAAACAATGCATCGGGTGCCTCATCTAGTAATAAGTTGAATATTTCTATTTTATGCATTGGTAAAGAGCGACTATTGAGGCTGAGGAACGAAAAAGATTTTGACTTTAATTTCAGATGGTTCTTATTAGATTCAATCCGAGTGGATTTTATTCCTAAAGGGGCAATGTGTAATTGGCAGGTTTGACAGGTGTCCTTCTACCACCCCAACTTTAGCAACCTGCAGGAGGGTAGTGTCGCCGGTTGTAAAGCCTTCAAATAGGCGGACGTGTATTTAATATGTGAGGAGGCTATTGAATTTATTATTGCATCAGCTGTAGGTGGTACCTGTATAATGTCGGTGACTGGACCCTATGGTGATGCCATGGCCCTGAGGCACGTCCGATGCGCGGACGGGCGCAGACGGGCTGACTCCGGCGCTGATGATAATTAAACAACAGGGGGTGGTGATGGACAGAGTTTCTGAATTAAGCAGAATACTCTCACCCAGTCAAGAGATCAGGGCTTGATCCAACACCGTTTTTTAGCTCACTGCACCATCCCAGCTCAGAACCTGGCTATATGCAAATTAGTCTGTCCCTGGCCCAGTGCATCATGGGAACAGGGCAGACCAAACTACCAAGCCAATTCTTTCGTGGGTCCCAGGCACTCCACACCACTGGAGTCAAGCTAGCCGGGCTGATGAGAGGTGTTACCTCGAAACCGGTCCGGTCCTCGGATGCTTGATTCCGTTCTGGGAAGGACATGGCTTTTGTAGTTCGGACTGGACTGTTCCCATGGGGCACAGGGTCAGAGCTGATTTGCAAATCGCCATTGTCTAACCCGGGGTGGTGTGGAGTGCAAAAAAACGATGGATTTGGGCCCAGATCTTTGGACTGGGTTGAGTGTGTGACATTGATCCACATTCGGTCCATCACCTGTTGTTTTTGCAAATTCCGCCCTAAGTGCGCTGGGGATGCCCAGACGTGGGTCCCAGGCACTCCACACCACTGGAGTCAAGCTAGCCGGGCTGATGAGAGGTGTTACCTCGAAACCGGTCCGGTCCTCGGATGCTTGATTCCGTTCTGGGAAGGACATGGCTTTTGTAGTTCGGACTGGACTGTTCCCATGGGGCACAGGGTCAGAGCTGATTTTCATATCGCCATTGTCTAACCCGGGGTGGTGTGGAGTGCAAAAAAACGATGGATTTGGGCCCAGATCTTTGGACTGGGTTGAGTGTGTGACATCGATCCACATTCGGTCCATCACCTGTTGTTTTTGCAAATTCCGGCGCTGATGAGGCGTGACCGCTAACGCGACCGCTAGGGCGGAGAGCAACCGTTTCCTTAAATACAGGACACTAGAGCGCTCTCACCGCTCTCGCCCCCCACTCAAGATGGCCGCCGTAGGGGATGTTATCCCTTACACTCGGTCTACAACCCTAAGATCGGCTGGGACCATCTGAATAAGGCGAAAGTGATGGCAAGTGAGTGCCAAGTATGCTGAGTGCAAGCAGAGTGTAAATTTACAATTTAAAATCCGTCGTTTAAAAATGTACCAAGTTGCACGCTAGTAGCTTGAAAATGCTCCTTGCGTGATCAGAGGTCTGAGGAGAATGTTGGTAGAAGCGCTAGGATCTCGCGCCTGCTTTCCCTGGGGCTCCTTAAATACAGGACACTAGAGCGCTCTCACCGCTCTCGCCCCCCACTCAAGATGGCCACCGTAGGGGATGTTATCCCTAACACTCGGTCTACAGCCCTAAGATCGGCTGGGACCATCTGCATAAGGCGAAAGTGATGGCAAGTGAGTGCCAAGTATGCTGAAGAGACAGCATGCTGTCCAATGGTTTGCGCACCTAAAGGGGATCAAGGAAGCTCGAATTGCAAGTCAAGAAAACGTTGATGTTTCATCTGATGATGACGAGGAGGAAGAAGTGTCAAACACTTCACTTACACCCAGTACCCCTGTCAGCAGCACACCCCCTGTGAGCCACACTAAGAGTGTGGGAGAGAGTGAGACACCAATGCAAAAAAGTTCATCAGCGAGCGTAACTGGGTCGAAGAAGTCATCATCATCATCATCCCGTAAAAGCATGGTCCAGCGCAACATTAGAACCATGTTGTTTTCAGCAGCGCCATATGATCGCAACCACCCACTGACGCGTCTGTATAATACTAAGCTGGCTAAAATGCTAGCTCTGGACATTCTCCTTTTTTCTTTTGTAGAAGGGGTTGGTTTTCTAGAATTAGTGGCAGTGCTCAGCCCTAAATGGAAGGTTCCTAGCCGGTTCTATTTTGCCAGAGTTGCGGTTCCAGCACTACATGAAGATGTGCTGGAGGTGATTGGGGCAGCTTTGCAGAAGAGTGCTGTTCACACTATACATCTGACAACAGATATGTGGACCAGTGGCTCAGGCGCTGATTACATGTGCATCACTGCACACTGGGTCTCTTTTTCAGGGGTTAAAGCAAAGCTAAACGCAGGTGTTGACCCTGACCAAGTTTTTAAAGCTGCTTGGAAACATGCAACACTAGCCATGTTTGGCTTGGAGAAACGTCATACAGCAGAAAACATTTTGAATGAGTTTAACACAAAGGTCTTTCATTGGCTGTCCCCAAAAAAATGCCAGATTGGTTATGTTTCCACGGATAATGGCGCCAATGTAGGTAAGGCCATGGATCTGGGTCACTATTTCAGAGTGCCATGTTTGGCGCACTGTATAAACCTGGTTGTTAAAAAATTCTTGAGTGATGAAGACAGTCCAGCGTGCGAGTTAGTGGCCACCTGCCGAAGAATGTGCAACCATTTCAGCCATTCTTTTAAGGCCCGGAAGCATCTGAGGAGCCTGCTACATGAACGTCGAATGCCAGTAAAAGCACTCATCCAGGAGGTGCCAACACGTTGGAACTCAACCTTCTACATGCTTGAGCGTCTGTATGAGCAGTATACGGTACTCAATCACTATTTCTTAACACTGGGTACAGCTCAGAAGGACCTGAGGCTAGATGTGGCGCAATGGAACCTAGTTAAAAGCCTGACAGACATGCTTCGTCCTTTTGAGGTCTTCACGCGCGCAGTCAGCAAGGAGGACTGTAATTTGGGAAAAGCTATCCCATAGTTGCTCATGCTGGAGCACCAACTGAAGGTGGTGTCTTCTATGTTTGAAAAAGATGAAAAAAAGTAAGACGCTTTTGTTTTGGCGCAGAAATTATTAGAGAGCCTACTTGGTGATGAACGTCTTAAAATGATCCACTCAGAACAGCATTACATTTGTGATACTATTCTGGATCCACGCTACAAAAAGGCGGTGGCAGGCCGAGCATTCTTTCCTTTTGATGATGAAGATGTTACAAAGTACAAACGTTGGCTAGCCTTGTCAGCCATGAGGTTTGAAAGAGAACGGCAGCAAATTGAAGGAAAAGGCAGTACATCAGCATCAGCAGGCCATCCCCAGTCAAAATAATCCACTTCTGCACCTGTGGCTGTGGCACAAGTGACCTCTCAGCCGTTAAGGACACCAGATCATCTGCACCAAACACAACAGTAACATTGGATGCAGAAGAGGATTGGCTAACTTGGCTTGGGTTTGGTTCTCAAAAGGTCACAGCAAAAAGTAAGCAAAGTGGAGGAACCTTGGAGGACCTTGAGTCGATGGTGCAAGACTATCTGAATGACTCAACAGAGGTTTATGGTAATGCTGACCCATTGGCGTATTGGCATGGGAAAAAAGACTTGTGGGCACAGATCTCCATCCTGGCTATAAACTACTTGTCTTGCCCACTCGCAAGCGTGTCTTCTAAACGTGTTTTCAGTGCTGCTGGTGGCATTGTATCTTCCAAACGGACCCGCCTCTCTCCCAAAAATGTGGAGAGGTTAACAATGATCAAGATGAATCAGCACCTCATACCACCAGATTACAACGTACGAGAACAAACGCCGGATGAAGACGAGGAGGACAGCAACTTAGATGAGGGAATTTGTTCTCTGTTAGGTGACACTGACCTACTCCTGCCTGAATTCACAGAGTATGAGGACAAACTCTTATTCTTATTCCCTGACGCCGAGCCCTGAAAAATGAGCCAATGAATGAATAACTTTCTTTTTTGTCCTTTTTCACTTTTATTCCTGTGTGTCTGTCTTTCTTTGTTTTGCACAGTTAATATAATTAAATCTTTAATCACCTAATCACAAAACAAGCCCATCAGCAGAACTGTCTAAACTTGTTTGCTTATTGATTTGAAGGTACCGCAGTCTGCATTCCTCAGGTTCATAAGTTCACAAGAACATGCTCCTCTATCCTCCTCCTCCAGACTCCTATTTCCCTCAAAGCAGAGGGCTGGATTACACCCAATGAAGAAAGACTTTGCACTTGTGGGGGTGTTCTACTTCTATGCGGGTGAGTTGGCGGTTATTGGGGCCATTGCTGCGAAGCTCTAATACCGTATAAAAGTGGTTTGGACCAAATCGGAGGCAACATTTTTTTTGCGTTTTTGCTGACTTGCTTGCCTTTGAGGTGCTCTTTGGGGGGTTCCGGGTGTTTGTGGGTGAGTTTTGGGGTCTGGGAGCACAGCTGGGACAGTCTAATTTTGATTGCATTTGCTTTTCAGGAAATCCGTGGTGGAAAACGGGAGTTATGACCTAGCTGCACAGCCCGTTTGGACCGAAGGCCGATAAATATTGTAAGTATGATATTTTCCTTTTTGGCTGTTTGGGGGTGTTGTGCTTTTTTGCAGGTGGGTTGTCGGGTCTTGGGGCATTGCTGGGAAGGTCTAATACTGGATAGAAGTGGTTTGGACAAAATCCATGAGGGGAAAGTTTTTGCTGTTTCTGACATTTCGCTCAATGTAGCATTTTCGGGGGCCTGTTTTGGGGGCTTCCTGGTGTTTGTGGGTGGGTTTCGGGGTCTGGGTGCACTGCTGGCTATTGATACTTTTGATTGCAAGAGGTTTGAAGCAAATTTATGGTGGCAGAGGGGAGTTAGGGCCTAGCTGCAGAGCGCGCGCGGAGTGATTTTGGAAATTGCCATTAAAATGACTGTGTCCCCATTTTTGTACTTTTGCTTTTTGGCTGTTTGGGGGTCTTCTACTAGTTTTCGCCTGGGTTGACGGCTCTGGGGCCATTGCTGGTAAGCTCTAATACCGGATAAAAGTGGTTTGGACCAAATCGGAGGCGAAACATTTTTTGCGTTTTTGCTGACTTGCTTGCCTTTGAGGTGCTCTTTGGGGGGTTTCCGGCTGTTTGTGGGTGGGTTTTGGGGTCTGGGAGCACTGCTGGGACAGTCTAATTTTGATTGCATTTGCTTTTCAGGAAATCCGTGGTGGAAAACAGGAGTTATGACCTATCTGCACAGGCGGTTGGACCGAAGGCCGATAAATATTGTAGGTATGGGATTTTCCTTTTTGGCTGTTTGGGGGTGTTGTGCTTTTTTGCGGGTGGGTTAGCGGGTCTTGGGGCATTGCTGGGAAGGTGTAATACAGGATAGAAGTGGTTTGGAGCAAATCCATAAGGAAAAGCCTTTTGGCACTTTTTGTAACTTAGGGTTTGTTAGTGTTAGCCCTTGCAGCAGGATTGCATGTGTTTCGGGGTGTTCTAGATTTTTGCAACTGAGTTCTGGGGTCTTAGAGCACTTGTGGGAATGTGTAATTTTGGTTGCAAGTGATTTGAAGAAAATCCATGGTGGGAAAGTGTGGATTTGGCATAGTTAAAGGAAGCGTTTGCCACTATTCTTAACTTAGGGCTTGTTAGGGTTAGCAGTATTTGTATTGCATGTGTTTGGGTGGGGGGCTGTTTGTGGGGGGGTTTGCGAGTCTTGGAGCGATCCTGGGTATGGATACTTTTGCTTGCTTGCAAGTGGTTTGAATACAATCTACGGTGGGTAAGGGGGTATTTGGGCCTACTTTTACTTTCAAAGTACGTTTTGTCACCTGTTTTCTACTAGGCCTCGTTTTTTGAGATCTGATTGGGGGTCTTCTACATTTTTGCGACTGGCTTTAGTAAGGGTCGGGGTGGGAGCACTGCTGGGAAGGTCTAATTTTGTTCTAAAACACAGTTTACAGTACACCTAGCTTGAGGGGAAAGATCCGCTAAATTAATTTGCCCATACTTATTTATCCTTCAAAAGGAGACTCAGACAGAGTACGCACTTTCAAAAATATTGTACTGTCTATTAGGAAACTCAAAGTGTGACTTTTTGCACTACACAGCTTACATACCTTATATTTATTTATCAGTGGTGTTCTAATATCACTTCCTGTTTTTCCATCAATAATTACAGGCCGAGTTTCAGTCTGTGCAATGGGAAAAAAAGGATGAAGTCAGGCTTCACATTAGCGAGCCGCAATTCAGCATCCGCCAGGCAGGCAGTGGACAGGGTGTCTTCTGGTCACACTCACCAACATTGATGGACGAAGCGTCAGCTGGAATGGAGGAGTGCCGCTAATAAGAGGAACGGTTTGATGCGTGCAACTTACTTACCAAATTCAACAGGACAACTACAACAACATACAGATACAGTATCCATTGTTTTCTTCTATGAGTGTGACTGCATTTCTTGGATCTCTCTCTGCTTCTAAATTGATCCGTACAGCTCTTCTATAGGTTTTACTTCGGCTATTTTTTAAACCAAATTTAACGTAAGAAGTGTTTCTCTGAGTGCAGAGATAGGCAAGTGAAAACGCTGCAGCCCTGTACTGTCGCATTCTGTCATTCACGGTTGTCGAAAGTACTACTTACTTTTCAGTAACAATGCATGCAGTAGTGCATGCACTTCCTTTATGTCACTTAAAAGATTCATGGTTAGCTTTGTACCAAAATATTTCTTTATCTTCAATTATTGTTTGTCGATGCTGTGATTTTTTTTTCTTCTCTCAACAAAACCTACCGAAAAAGAAACCCCCATTCCCATCCATTTTCCAAACCCTAACCCTCTTCCCCCGGGCTGTGTGGTTTTGATTGATGTGTGACTAAATAACAGCAATAATTCCACACACTTGCTGGGGAGGATAAGGTCATAGCAACAGGCTGGTGAAGGAATCCGAGGATATATTCTAGACTTACTCAGCTTCAGTACTATTTCTTGTAGTAGTAGCCAATGTCAAAGAAATTCAACGCAAGTACTAGTTATACTTTCAATACTTTACCATTTGTTAGGCTACATTGTGGCACTGTTCTAGTGTACTGCTATATTCTCTATCGTACCGTTGTAATGCTCCAGTAAGGACAAAGCAGGTTTCATTTTCTTTTTTTCCGTAGGCATGCAACTGCCACTGTGTCACACTACTAGTACCACCGCAATGAGGACATTTCATCCGCCCAGGATTGCCAACCTTAATCGCCATTTCCCGTGGAGCCAGCCCTGGGCCTAGCCCTACTTTCAAACACAAATTACAGGTAAGATAAGCGTTTGGTGGGAGGTAGTATAATGGAGTATTAGGAGAGACGAGAGATTGACGGTAGTACGACTAAAGTCCTAGGACTCTTGAATTCACTTACTCTGTGAGAGGCACTTAGTGTTGAAAACATTTAGCCATTTACACTTAAAGGAAGAAAATGACACAGACTTAAGTTTCAGGAAAACAAACTTTCTGTTAAACCCCCACCCCCCAGACTCAAAAGCAGTAAAAAACGGTATGCTCAGATAAAGTTTCAAAAAGTATATTTGTCTAGCCCTAACAAAATAATCTCCCGCAAGACCCTCCCTAACCCCAACGATTGTCCTTCAAAAGTCCCAAAAACAACCCAACTCCCAATTCCCACCCCCAAAAGTCTCTACAAAAGGGGCAAGGGACACTACAGCAGAATGCTGTTCACTTTAGCAGCCAGGGCATCATACTCCTTGCGGAGGGTGGCATAGTCAGAGAGGAGGCCCTCCACCAAGGTCTTATATGTTAGGACCTCCTGCTCCAGGTAGGATACTCTGAGTCATAAGCGGTGCTGGCGTGCCTTGCAACTCCTGTGGGGGGCAGCTGCTGTCTTTGCTGCTCGGCGGTGGCGGTTGGCTTTGGTAGCCCGGCTCCGTACCGCTGGAGCACTGCGCTGGCTGGCAGCCCGTGGGTGCACGGAAGAGGATGCAGCTGTCCCAGTGGATGTTGTACCATTAGACTGCGTGTCCTCATCCTCCAGGGCCACCAGCCACCAATATTCGGCGACAGTGGCATCCAGCCTCCGTTGCCGGGCCATTCGAGCCCGCTCCTTCCTTGTTGGTTTTGTTGATTTGGAAGGAGCAACTATATGAAGAAAGAAAGACATAGTCTGTAAACAGTGCTCCTTAAGATTAACACAAAATGATTGAGCAGAAAGGTGTGTCACAGTACAACTAGCAACTTGAAAGCACAGTACATAACTATTGAGGCCAGTATCTATCTAACCTCCCACTTCTTCATCCTTGCTCTAACATTAGTGGGAGTTTAAGGAACAAATTCTACGAGCACTATGGACTTCCATTACAGGCAACTATGACAGTACACCAGTCTTATTCTTCTTCTTCTCTCTTGTTTAGGAAAATTGGTACGTTATCTTATGCAAGCCGGCATAATGCCAGCACAGTGAACTTGCACCCGAGAAAAACAGACGCACACCATGATGAGTGAGACAGACTTGCGTTACTGTACCGGTCCAGTACATGCAGGTGGTAAAGCTCTTACTTTTCCATTACGGGTGGCACTGAGAATACTCTGTTAAAAGGGCTACTGCTTAATTAATTTAACTTTCACCCTACAGTGCAAATGAGTACTAGAAAAGGAAAATGAAGAAGCTAAATAATCTGATTATCTATCACTTCACATGGGGTGTATTTGATTACATATGGGATGACTTTAGGTGCTTTGCTTTTTATTGAGTGAACAGTGATACACCCACTCATGAATGACGTACTACTACTAAACTAAACTTATTAAGAGAGGTAGGGAGTGTCCACCGTAATAGCCGGATATATGCTGTGCTTGCAGTTGCAATACAAACTACTGCTACTATTCATGGTAATATTTGGACAAAATTACAACTTCTTTTCCTTGCCTTTCCTACACTGGAACGGACGTGCGGGTGCAGTGTTACATGCTCTTCAAATATAACACTTAGTTCATCCAGTTACCGTCTACTCTCTCTAGATACACATATGCTATCTAAGAGTCAGATAGTACCATGATCCAGGCATCCATCCATTCAAAGCATATGCACACATACAGTTTCTGTTTCACCCACCCAGGCTGTTCTCCTTCCACCCATCCTTACTTCATCATTCTCCCAGGCATGGACCATACCATATTCTTTCCTTCCCAGCCACCTCGGGGACCAAGCAAACACATATCATTCTTCTTTGCCAGTCATCATTAAATTTCTCGTCCTTCCACACTTACTTACACCCTTCTTTCGCTTTTCGTTCATCCCATCCATCAAGTTCATCTCAGATCTGAATGGGATTCTTCTCGCCAAAAACTTCACAGCTAAGTCGAAGTACATTTAGAGGAGGCTACTACCTGGTTGATTTATAATACACCCGTGCAGAAAGCACACTCTGCAGTCTTCAATCTCAATAAGTAAGGATTATATAGCTTACCTCGGCACACCACCACCGTGTGAACCCTCACAGGCACTTTGGTGCATCGCCACCTCCTCCCCAGAATTGTTCTCCTCATCCAGCACCACCACCTCCGCGCTGGCCTTCCACCAGATGTTCCACCTACAAAGTACATTTAAGAATGTTAGAATACACCACTCACTACTATATAATATTTGGTCTAGGAATAAAGAAATGTGAAAAAAAACAGAAAACAATGTAACAATTTGTGACTGTCTACTCTAAAGTAAAAATGTCCCTTTTTCCAGGGAAGGCTGTTGTATTGCTGCACTTTTTGGCACAACTGATGAATGCTTGCTTTTTATTTTTAATACGCACCACTTTTTCTCCTAACAGACAGAAGCTTGACTTCTAAGAACACGAGCAAGATCAAGTTCAAACCAGGTGAGAGCTCGGCTCGACCTCAAGAAATGTGTTCAATTCATCGTCAGCACTAAGCACTTTTCCATTTTCAGTTAAACGTTTAGTTTTTCGGCAAACTTGATTTTAATAAATGAGTTTACTTTTAATAAAGCTTTTAAACTTAAATAGACTCTGTGGTTTTTGGTCCTCCAGACTAGAGTGGCTGAGCTTAAGGTTTTACAATTTTTTCAAGCATGAGTCCGTGCCTCTGACACTTCTTGACTCTGACTCCGTACTCTTGTCCTGCGTTGGATAATCATCATTGGGGATCAATCATCGGTGACTTTGGGAGCTAAATTACTCTGCCACACTATCTAGTCAGTAAGGAGATTGGGGGTTCAACTACAAAGTCTGTTATCACTGAGGTATGTGGAAAGTCTAACAGCGCCTATTATAATTGATAAGCTAAGCAATGCATTATTTAGTGTCCATAGTTCTGTTTGTGCAGATCTGTCCCTGCAACAGTAGTAGAATGGATTGTCCTCCTATTCAAACCAAAAGTAAAGTAGTATCATATTCTTTCTTGGTGGTCATTCACCTTTTTATTGTTGGCAATTGTCAAAGCATAAACATTTAGAAGACTTGAAAAGACATTATGGACAATCCCAGAGGACTGCACTCAGTGCATAGAGCTATTACTGACTAGAATGGGAGTCCAATGGAATTGCCAAATGTGCAATCTTAGTTAGCTACACAGACAGACTAATAATAATAATCTAGTAATACCACAGGGAGTCAAAGTCGAGGCAGGATAAGAATTTAGATACAGTCTAAAAGAAGATCAAAGACGATTTAGAAAAAAATCGAATGAGGAACGCTAAGAAAAAATAGGTACTCTATTTTAAAATTAAAACTTACCGGGGCCTGCAAAGGAGCCCTCGCCTGCCCGATTCTAGCCTGCATCCTGGTGAACAGCAGCCTCCTCCTCCTGTGCCCTCTTGCCCCTGGGGGGAGCTGATGTACAACATGAAAGAAAGAAAGACCAGAAAACATGGATGATATTTGTCAACCAAATCAAACATTTCAAAAGAACAATAACAAAATATTTTGGCGAAATAGCAAATAGACAACTATTCCACTGGATATATTGACCGATCTCATGTGGTCTACTATGTTATTAGTATTGCTTGATTTGCACGCAAAGTGACAGACAAAGTCCATTGTGATTGCAGATCAGCGACAACACTAAACAGTTTCCTACTACATTAACCAGTCATTAAAATACTCAAACTATCAATCCACCACCACTATTTCCTCTTATGGCCATGTGTACAAAGGAAGGACTGGGCTTGAGTCTGTAGGGGTTGATTTAGAAGCCCCTTGCGGCTCTTTTGCTCCATTGTTGCGTGACTTTTGTGATGCAGCGGCAGAACAAAAGAGGCGCCATGGTGCGGCGTATATTAACAACGTGACGCATATGGGAGATGCATCACGTTGTAAAGCCCTGTGCCATCAGGGGGTGTTCTGGCGCAAGGGAGGGCGTTCCAGCGCAGGAACGCATCCTAAAAGTGGCTGAGGGAAATCTACAAGATTTCAATCAGTCACTTTGAGGACAATGATGCGTGACTCAAACCCTGCACCTGCTTGAAGCAGACGTACGGCTTGACGCAGCATTGGGGAGATAGGGCACCCAGAGCATTGTTGGAGTTGCAAAAAACACAGTTGATGGACAGAATGTAGAACAATGTCATACATTCACCCCAGTACAAGGATCTGGGCCTAAATCAATCGTTTTTTTGCACTCCACACCACCCTGGGTTAGACACTGGCTATATGCAAATCAGCTCTGACCCTGTGCCTCATGGGAACAGTCCAGTCCGAACTACCAAGCCATGTCTTTCCCAGACCGGAATCAAGCATCCAAGGACCGGTTTCTGGCAATCAGCCTTCATCAGCCTGGATAGCTTGACTCCAGTGATGTGGAGAGCCTGGGACTCACGTCTGAGTATACCCAGCACACTCGGGGTGAAAATTGCAAAAAACACAGTTGATGGACAGAATGTAGAACAATGTCATACATTCACCCCAGTACAAGGATCCTAGCCTAAATCCATTGTTTTATTGCACTCCACACCACCCTGGGTTAGACACTGGCTATATGCAAATCAGCTCTGACCCTGTGCCTCATGGGAACAGTCCAGTCCGAACTACCAAGCCATGTCTTTCCCAGACCGGAAGCAAGCATACAAGGACCGGTTTCTGGCTATCAGCCTTCATCAGCCTGGATAGCTTGACTCCAGTGGTGTGGAGAGCCTGGGACTCACGTCTGAGTATACCCAGCACACTCGGGGTGAAAATTGCAACAAACACAGTTGATGGACAGAATGTAGAACAATGTCATACATTCACCCCAGTACAAGGATCTGGGCCTAAATCCATTGTTTTGTTTGCACTCCACACCACCCTGGGTTAGACACTGGCTATATGCAAATCAGCTCTGACCCTGTGCCTCATGGGAACAGTCCAGTCCGAACTACCAAGCCATGTGTTTCCCAGACCGGAATCAAGCATCCAAGGACCGGTTTCTGGCTATCAGCCTTCATCAGCCTGGATAGCTTGACTCCAGTGGTGTGGAGAGCCTGGGACTCACGTCTGAGTATACCCAGCACATTGCTGGAGCTGCGCTATTGTTGCGACGCAACTCCAGCAATGCGCCGCCTTTACGGCGCAGATGCGTAACGCTTTGGTGACGTTTTGGGCCCATTGTGCGCCGCATTGTAAATACGGCGCACCATGGGTGGTGGTGGCGTGGCGCACAATTACTGGCGCATCCCTGCTACTTTGCAGGGATGCACCGGTAATTAAAAATCTGACCCTTAGTGTCTAGCATTACGCAGTTCTTTAAACTACACTCATACATAATTTCAAAGGCCAATGAAATGAACACAAAATCAAAAACAAATAAGCATAGTAGCAACGCTACTGAGAAGGAGAGCAGTGCACCTGAAATGCCCAGAACATTTTGAAATATAATTTACCTACAATGTAATCAGCAGCATTAATGCTCTTGGTAAAAAACAAAAATTTGCAATATAATAACACACAGAGCAGGAGAAAACAGAGTAGTAAAGAAATAGCTACTACTACTCACCAAGCCCGGGGATCTCAAGGCCGAGCAGGTCGAGCAGATCGCGTTCCCGGTACAGGAGATCCGTCCAACGGTGGGTGGCCTGGTTGTAGGTGCGCTGGACCCGAGAGTGTTGGTACATGGCCCGGCACACCTTCTCCCACTGCTTCCGACGCTCCTGGATCCCGTGCCCGCCAGCAATCTTGCCACCTGCCATGATGGTCCTGGGGAGGCGGCGCTGAACATAAAAAATTAGTGCGGCCTCCTCCTCCGGGCTGAAGATCTCCCGGGGTGCGACCTGCTCCCCCCTCAAACGCCCGCACGGGAGCCAGGCACGGGGTGCGGTACCCTTCCCCTTCTCGGGATGCTTCCCGGCTCCCTTTACCATGGTCTGGGCAGAAAGGAAGCTAAATAATAAAGAAAATAGAATAGGGAAGAAGAAAAGAAAAGAGTTTAAAAAAGTAGTTTAAAATTAACCAAAAGTAGCAGAAAACACAAAAATATAGAGCTAGAAAAATAGAGGGATAGATAATAAGTAAAATAGATAAAAAAAAACTTCAAACAAGCAAAGGATGGCAGTGATTCAGAGAGGATAGAAAAAGCATGCCCAGAACCATAGCAATGAATGAGAAACAAGATGGCCGCGACCGTTCACGAACGCGTGGGTACGTTCGCGCAAGATTTTCCTCGCGAACACACGCAAAATTGTACTAGCGAGCCGCACACTTTGCGAGATTACACATCGCCCCCGGAAACGGAAATACGTCATGCAAACAAGATGGCTGCGCCCGTGAACGACCGTGAGGGTAACTTCGCGCCGTTGCGCTAGAATCGGCTCGCTAAAACGCACAAAACCTTGCAAACTAACACGCCGCAAAAAAACAAATTGCATAGTCGCACAAATTCGCGGCTTCCGAATTCGATCTCGCGCAAGTACGCTCCCCGCGAATCCCGGGAAATTGCAGAAAAATTAGTTTTGCAAAACTGAAAGCACTCAGCAGGGGCAAAAGTTCAAACTCATCATTAGTAACCATTCCCTGTAGTGCTTCCTGACTGGGGCCCCTCCAGAGTTCAGTTGCTAGTTGCAACAATTGTATGACCCTGCTCTGACCCTCACAGCAGGCTCATAGAATAGCTACAAGTAGGCAACAAAGGTCCTGGAATTTTTTTTTTACTGCAACAGAAAGCAAATTACAGATAAGAAAGCAGGTGCCAGACTGGAATTTTAAAACAGTGACACATTAATAAATCAACCCCAAATTAATTCATGTCAGTTGAAGCAGGGCAGGTGTGCTTGCTTTTCCCCCCCATAATCTACAGTGATGATGAACCAGAGTGTGGCATTGATTTACCAGAGGGTGGCATGGGTGAAACAGAGGGTGGCAGTGGTGAAACAGAGGGTCCTGGGAACCTGTGATGATGAACCAGACGTAGAAACAACATAGTTGCGACCGTTGCGAGCCGACAAGTAAGTTCGCCAATGCGAACTGGTACAAAACCCTCGCGAACTGGCAGAAACCCTTGCGAACACAAAAAAAAATCTGCGAATTCGCGAGAATTCGCGGATTTTGCGGATTGCGAGTTCGCAAATACACAAATTCGCGAACGCCAGATTCACAAAATTCACCCATGCTTACTTATTTGTACGTTATCACTTGCCATGTAATGAGACAAAAATGGTACAAATGAAAATACCAATTTACTATTGAAGAAGATGCTGACATGCAGTCAATAATCTGTACAGCTATAACATAGTGCAGTCCTATTTTATTTGCCACTTTTTGTTGGCTTTTTGTAGAAGTCATGTGATGCACACAATTATTTTGTTTTAGAATACAGATTGTCAAATGAGTGGAAAGGGGAAAAAGTAGTGAACAAAGGAAACAATTTGTTCATCTGATTTATAGTTGTTAAAATAATATTATTTATTGCATTTAGGCTTTTTTGTAAAGTACTACCTGATGATATACTTTTAGTGGCAAGGCCTCTGCTTGTGCTGCATTGTAGTAGAATTTAGGCATAATATAAGCAACATTTCATTAAAAGAGTCAAGATTATTCAAACAAGCATCTATTAAATTAAACCAAGTCGCTTGGCCAGGCAAAAAACATAATCAGATCAGAGCAGGATGTATTCAAAATGCCAATGACATTTGGGTTTTAGCTGATGGAATATCAGTGCTGCCAGAGAACCTGTTATTTGCCAGGAAATGACATTTCCATTGACCTACACATATTGGAAGGTATTCAATTGATACGTTGTATAGGAAGAATTGGTTCAATCCCTAATTCAGAGTCCCTGTAACATTGAGTCACAGTGGAAGATCTGGGGAACTATTAAATTGGATGCAGTTGGGCTTTATCGAAGTGCCTGTTGAAACCAGCAGAGTTATGTCCTGGTAAAAGTGAGCATATTTTCCAGATGGGTGGAAGCCTACCCAAAAAGAAGAAATGACAGCCTGTTATTACAAGAATTTATTCCACAATTCAGATTCTTGGTTTCTCTGGAGTCAGACGAGGAACGCATTTAAATAATACGGTCCTGAGAATACTCGGGCGACTCTTCGATTGGAACAGAAATTGCACTGTAGCTATTGTCCTGAGGCTTTGGGGATAGCTCTCAGGCATACTGAAATCATGATTGGCCAACGTACTTGTGCATGTACTCTGTAATGGCCAGACTCTTTACCATTCGTTGTGATAAGTCTTTGAAGCACCCCTGACTTGAGAACTGGACTATCTCCACTCAAAATCCTCATGGGTCATGCTCTGAGTCTGCCTGCTGTTCTGCCAATGTGCTTGTAAACATCACAGATGGCATGATACTTGAACATTGTAAAAGCTTAGCTGATGTGGAGTGTTCTTTTCCTCACCAGGTTGGAACTGCTACTGCCAGTCCACACCAGGGGCAGTGACATGACATTGTTCCAGAAGACTGGGTTTTGGGGAAAAAAAGCATGTGTGAAAATTCTGCTTCGAAATAAGGTAGATAGGCCCCTACCTAGTCATCTTGATTGCCAACAGTGCTGTCAAATGTGCTTGGATACCTACTTAAGGACATGAATAGCACACTCAGAGAGTGAGGCGTCTGTATAAAGAAATGGTGTTCTTTGAGACAAATCAGAAAGCACCTGTGTCTGTACATCGAGTTGAAGTGGGTTGAAGTACAGAAACATTTCACACTGGTACATGTTCCTGAAGTCTTGCAAAGTGATTTAGAAATCTCCACTGAAGAAGAAGAATTGAGGGCAGGGGATAAAAGAACTGCTGAAGCAGCACAATAACATAAAAGGATTGAGGTGAAGGAACAAGTGTGAGAAGAGAAATACCCCCATGGAAATAGGAAAGGCCAAATGGTTCCCTTTTTCTTAAGTATGTACCATCGTCATGGGGGGAAGGGTGAAATAAACGCAGTGGACAACAGATAATGAAAACAGTTGAATAAAAATAATTAAGAAGCAATCCCCAGGGCCAAGGTTTCAGTTGAAGAGTAAGAATACAACAACTAGAAAAAGATGCAGTAGGGCTAGGATTGTCTCATGAAGATTTTGAATGAAATACTTGCAACGCTAACCATCACATGTTTTGCTTGTTTGCACATGTAGAAGCCCAAGCAGAAAAGTGAATCTGCCTGACTAAATGTCTGACTATAGACAAACATGTGTAACCCTACCAAGGCTAACTGTGGAATAGTGATTATTGTCATACTAACAGGTGTAGAAATAGAAACATGTGTGTAAGAACTGGGGTCACCAGTTCCCCAGGGGTAGCCTGGCACGAGCAGGTGGGCACCCGAAAGCTCAGGTGTTAAGTGACTACACAGCACACGCATCCACCAAGACAATGAGTGCACGGAAGGACTTAGACTACACCAGTTACGTTTGATTCAAATTAATAAGCTTTTATATAAGATTAGAATCAGGGCAATCAAAAATTCCCAGTAGCAATAACAGTAGCAATAACTTATGAGTTTCCCTTAAAGCACATGTGTATCATCACTCGACAATAAATACTTAAATAAATAAATATTAAATATTAGATGACTGGGGCTTGGCAACAACCTTGGTCCTGATCAGCACCTGCAAAGAATTCTGTATAAAGACATTCAAATAACATTGCATCAAGCATCAATAACCATTTCTTCATGTAAGCCACCCTCTCATTTAAGAATAAACGTTATGTTACTCAGCTCATTAAACATTTCCCGGAGTAGTACTTAGGGGGACACTGCAGTTGGCATATAACTCTTCACTATGCAGGAGTAATACATTTCACTGAAGGCCAGGCAACATCTCATTAAAGAGTGGGCCACCATTCATTAGGCAAGGGTAAACTCTTCCTTGGACCAGGGTTGCATTCCTTCAGGTAAAAATAAACAGTTCCCCAATTAGGAATCAGCCCTTTCATTGGAAAATTAACACCATTCTCTTACTCAGCACCAAGTATTTCATTATTTCCATCATGGGCCAGGCTGGTATTCAACTATACCCCAGGCAGGGGTTAACGTTTTGTCACTGGAGGCCCCACAGTGTCTTTTAGGGGCCGATTAGGGCCAGCAGGGCCCAGCCACAGTCTACACTAGGGGAGGGGCAGTTTCAGGGCCTCCCTCTCGGTCTTAGGAGGTCCCGCGTCACCACGAGTTCTTCGCCCTCCCAACGGCCTTGACCTGCTGTGTTCGGGCCGTTCCGGGGCCCCTTGCAGTGATTGCTGCAGGTGGGTGGCCTCCCGCTCTCTGGAGGACCTCAGGTGGGCGGAGGGGCTCGCGAAGCCCAGCGGAGCCCCCACGCCGCACTGGAATCAGTCCTGGGCCTCACGCTGACTCCGGGGCCCAGGGTACACTCTGGCACAGCCTCGGGGCAGATGCGCCCGCAGCCGCCGATGTCAGAGCGGCCTGCGGGGCGGACGACCAAGGCTCACTTCAGGCACCGTGCCGGCGGAGGCGGAGTTCAAGTCGCGCCCCCGTCATGTGACAAGGGAACAGGCTTCGGAGCCCAGCCACTGTGACCTCTGGCGGCCCTCTTCTGGCACCGGGGGCCGTCGCAATGATGGCACTACGTGGGCGGAGGAGTGTCCTCATTCAGGCGCACCGCCGCAACAACGTCTGCAGAACTAGAGGCAGCAGGCAGCGCGAATTGCAGTGCTTCTCAGGAGGGCAATCAACACAGCACCTCGATGCAGAAGGCAGCACTCTGGGGCACACCGAGGGTCCACGGTGGTGGCGGTGAGTACCACAGAGCATGGGCGTTCCCGCGCTCGAGGGGGGGGGGGTCCGCTCGACAGTTCTGGCGATATCACTGGGAACACAGCGATCTTCAAGGATTCAGCAGGAGAGTGCTAGGGGGCAGGTCAGGCCACATGGATGGAGTGAAGCACCTCAGGGGCACAGAAATCCAGGCAGTTCAGTCAGGGAGTGAGGCAGGACAGCGCAGGGGGGCCAGGTTGAGGAAAAGGGCGCAGAGTGGGCATAGCCCTGTACCTGGTTGATCCCCAGTGGTCTTAATTAGCGCAGGGGAGTCTCTTTTCAGCGCTTGTTGGTTCTGGTGCCCTTCTGTGGAAACAGGTTCCTTGGTTTCTTGAGGGGGGGTAAGTTGAAGGCTTGACAGCAGGTCACTTCAGATGGTCCCTGGGTTCCCCTCCCGCCGGGCCAGATCAGTGGGCTAGCTCAGGGTTCCTCACTCTACTTGGAAGACAGCACCTAAGCCCTGTAACTCCCAGAGGCATAGGTCCCTGACTAGGCCCTACCGCCCAAAACTCCTGCTTAGGTTCCCCCAGGTCAGTGATGCCCCAACTACTCTGCTCTGCTCTGCTCTGACAGGAAAGTTTCCCTCCCTTTCCTTATATAGCGACAGTTGGCAGTTGGCAGTGGCAGTTGGTGTCACCTCCCCTGTTCTAGAAGGTTCCAGGAGCTTCCCTCATTCTAGCTATGGGCAGGCTGGCCGGCTGGCATTGCAACATTGTTTAAGGGTTCCAGCCAGCTCCTGGCTACTAGGGTGCGTCTACAAAGACCGCGCTGCAGTAGCAGGGGTCAGTGGCAGGCATGTTAGGGGAATAGAGCACCTGCACCTTAACATTGGGAAACAATGGGAAGGTGCCCAGAGACCTAAGACCAACAAAAAGTAGGTAGGAAAAATAAGGCCAAGGTGAATAAAATAGGGAAAGACCACCCTAGGGCTGACAGGTCTAGCATGCGTCCCCCCCAGCTGAAAGTGGGGAGAGCTACCCAACATCTAGGGAGTTCTCGTCAATATGGCGGAAAAACCGGGAGAGACCGTCAGCATTGGCGTGGTCAACTCCGGGTCGATGTTCCACCCAAAAATCCATCCCCTGTAGGGAAATGGACCACCTTAGCAACTTGGGGTTTTCGCCTCTCATTTGCATGAGCCAGCGAAGGGGTCGGTGGTCGGTTTGAATCAGGAAGTGAGAGCCAAAGAGGTATGGCCTCAACTTCGCGGTGCACATCGAGCGCTTCAGTGTTTCAAACGCCTCCTGGCAAGCAGCCGTCCAGATAACCTTGCGTGGCTGCTGTTTGGACATTAGCTCAGTCAAGGGGGCTACAATGGTACCATATCCCTTGAAGAACCTGCAGTAGTATCCCGTCAGGCCGAGGAAGGCTCGGGCCTCAGTTTGGGTCTTGGGGGGCTCCCAGGCCATGATGGTCTCAATTTTGGCTTGGAGGGTTTGCACCTTACCCCCGCCCACCAGGTGTCCCAGGTAGACGACAGATCCCTGTCCAATCTGGCAGTTGCTATTCTTGATGGTCAAGCCAGCACGTTGCAGAGCCTACAGCACCTCCTGTAGATGCTACAGATGGTCCTCCCAGGTGCTACTGAAGACAGTTATGGCATACAGGTACGGCGCTGAGAAGGACTCCAGGCTAGAAACTAGTTAACCTACCGCTGGAAAGTGGCCGGAGCATTCTTGAGCCCGAAGGGCATCGCCCTAAATTGGAAGTGGCCCTTGGGGGTGGAGAACGCTGTCTTCTCCTTCGCTCCATCGGCCATGGCAATCTGCCAGTACCCTAATGTCAAGTCGATGGTGCTGAGGTACCGGGCACTCCCAGCCAGTCAATCAGCTCATCCGCCCGTGGGATCGGGTGTGTGTCTGTCTTAGTGACAGAGTTCAATCCCCGATAGTCCACACAGAACCGAAGTTCTGGTGTGGTGCCTCTGTAGGGCCGGTTTCGGCACCAGCACGACCGGACTATCCCACGGGCTGCTGGAAGGTTCGATCATCCCCAGCTCCAGCATTTTGGCCACCTCACCCTGGATGCTGTTCTTCACTTTCTCAGACAGCCGGTAAGACTTGGTTTTTACTGGCGGACTGTCCCCTCTCTCCACATCATGGGTACACAGATATGTAATTCCAGGCGTGAGGGAGAACAACGAGGTGTGCTGCGCCAATACCTGGCGGCATTCCCTCTGTTGCTCCGGGGTCAAAGGATGGGGAGAGGACAACTCCCTCCACTGAACCATCCTTCTCCTGGGCCGCCAGAAGGTCAGGAAGAGGCTCACTGTAAAGGAGGCCATCCTCCCAGTACACGTGAAAACTGCCGGTCTCCTGATGAATCGCTTGGGCTTCGGTCTGTCGCCGCATGCCTTAAAGCATGGGGCACTCCCTCTGTGCCCGAAAGAATTCCTCCTGGGTAGGCCCTCCTACCACATGCCACTCGGCAAGGGTCGGCAAGTACCCCACGGGAACAACATCCACCTCCACGGTCTCCGGGGGTACCTCCGCGGGCTCTCCATCCATCATACGGGGTGTGTCCTCCACCACATTCACAGGACCAGCATTGGGTTGGGCCGTTGTCTCAGGCTCCAACCTGGGTTGAGTTTCTTGCCGGGTAGCCATGGACCGCGTGACCCCGCAAGTCCACCCTGGTAACCCCAGCATCTCAGTGTGGGCCTTAAACTCCACTTCCTACCAGGCGGTATGTTCTAGGTCGTTACCCAGCAGACAATCTACAGGCAAGGCAGGGCTTATCGCAACTCTCAACGGGCCTCGGACTCCTCCCCACTCAAAGGGAACCTGAGCCACGGGATAGTAGCTCAGACTGCCGTCAGCCAACACGGCCGGATGGAACACATCAGGTACTACCTGCTCAGGGGACACCAGCCGCCTCACTATGGTGGTCATGCTGGCACATGTGTCCCTCAGAGCATCCACCTCCTCCCCATTGACCTTCACCCTCTGCTGGTACTTAGCAGTATTCAATGGTAAGTGCGTCACTGGGACCATCTCTCCCCAAGTGAAACCAGGGTCAGGCCTGTCCACTCCCCTTCCCTATCTAGGGGCAGCTCCATCCCAAGCGCTACACTAGCCACCCCGGGACTCTTGCCACCAGTGGGGGCTGGGGGTCGTTTGCGACACTGGGCATCTCCCTTGTAGTGTCCAACCTCTCCGCATTCTAGCACCGGACCACTTTTGGCTGTTGACTCTTGTCAGGGTAAGTGGGTTTCGGGGAACTGGACTGAGGTGGGGTACCTACTCCTCTCCCAAACTGTCTAGTTTGTGGGCCTCGTGAGAACTCCTTCTTGTTATCTCGCCCCTCTTTCTTCTGGGGATGCCCTGTCCGCCTTTTGGACCATCCCTCCCGGGGGTTGCCTTGTGTGACACCCTGGTACTGACCCAAGTATCCGCCTCCTCTGCAAGCTCATGGGGATCAGTTAGCTTGCTGTCCACCAGATGTTGGCGCAGCTCCAGAAAACATTTATCCAAGCGGTGCTCTCTCAAAAAAAGATTGTACAGGCCCTCATAGTCATGCACCTCTCTGCCACGCACCCTACCATCCAGAGCCTTACGGGCATAGTAAAAAAAATCCACCCAATTCTGTACCTCCTTCATGGGGGAATACCTGAACTGGTCTGCCTTATCCAAGTACAGGAGGGTGTCCCTGACGTAGGTAGGTATATAACGGTACAAGCCACCTCCCCAATGTTTCTCGGGCACCCCATGGGTGGTCAAGGCCACTTCATACGCTTCTAACCACCTAGCAATGTCATCCCCCTGGGTGTGGCTCGCTATCACCTCCTTGGGTAATCAGAATCTGGGCTCCTGCTGAGCCCCTGGTACACTGCCACCATTAGGACTTCCTGGCGCACCGAACTGCAATGCTCGCAGCTCCATTTCTTTAAGCTGGAGCTTGTGCGCCAATTTCCTTTCCTCCATAGCTAATCTTTCTCTCTCCAATGCAAACTTCTTATCTTCCCTTTCTCTTTCCCTCTCGTGCTCTAGCTTGGCAAGCTCCCACTTTAATCGCCTCTCCTACCTCCTGGGAAGAGAGCACCTGCACCTTAACATTGGGAAACAATGGGAAGGTGCCCAGAGACGTAAGACCAACAAAAAGAAGGTGGGAAAAATAAGGCCACGGCAAAAAAAATAGGGAATGACCACCCTAGGGCTGACAGGTCTAACAATGTGGTAGACCTACACCTGTACCTACAATGCCAGCTCACATAGTAGATGAGAAAATTAAAAGCTTTATGTATAGATTTCTCAAAATAAGTTTTTGACTAATGTATATTGTAGAATAATTTAAGAATACACTCAAGTGAATACACTCAAGCTTTAGACACTTAGGGCCCCATTATGATGGAAGGCGGACCGTAACAGAAAATGGGACCGATTGCCAGAGGTGCGGCATTCCAACTAGGCCAATTAGGATGTGCCCGCAACACTGGCGTGCACATTTTGGCGTTTAACAATGCGGACGGGACTGCTGGGTGCAGTTCTGTCCGCAATGGTAAATGTGCATGGTTTGCATTGCCATGCACAACATGACAGGCACCGTTTGGTGCCTGTCACCTTGTATATGGCAATGTAGGGGGGTACCATAGGTACCCCCCAAGTGCAGCCCCCCACTCCTCACCCCACTGGGGGCCCGTAACGGCCCCCAAAGCAATTTCCAACAACATTTCTGTGGCGGCATCGCCACACTGGAAAGACCTTAAAAATTGCACATCATATTAGGAATTAGAGTGCCTGCCTGGCACCGCCACCGCCACCATATTATCCCCCTGATCGGCAAGGCAGGCATACGCAACGATTGCTTGTCGATGAAAAAGCAACTGACCGTCTTTCTGTCCACTGCGGTACCCCCGCCATACTGATATGGCGGGGGTAAATCAGGTACAGATCGCCCGCCATCATAATAGGCCCCTAAGGATTTTCAAGTCTCCACAGACATATCCTCTTCAGCTGCTTTAGGTGTGATCTACCATCACATCCCAGTTTCATTTGCAATTATATGTAGTTTTTTACTTAGTTCATTTTATAGACAGGAACATTTTGAATAATATTTTGTAATTATGACAGGTTACCCTTCAGAAAAGAATGAATCCTCATCCACAGCATTGATATTGTCTGGTATTTTATCAACTTCCCACAGTTATAGACACTGTTAAGGCATACAAAAATAATCTAACCTTTGTAAAGTGGCCATTAGAAAAGAAATTCATGTTAACATGAGAGGAGAGAAGAGCTCGAATTTTAATAATTCAAATAAAGAGGAAGATGTTTTAACCACATCGCTGCTGCACATTTTCCCCTCCGGTGCTGAAGACTTCAGATTTACATTGTTTTATGACGAGCTCAGCTCGTCATCAGCACAGCTCACCCGTGCATCATGACGAGCTGAGCTCGTCATGAGCATGGAAAGGGTTAAAAAATGTTTGAAAGGAAGAGGAATTCAAGAAAAAAATGGTATACCCTAAAGTGAAATTAGATAGATGACAAAAAGCGAAATTCTTTGTTTACAAAAGAAGAAACCAGTTTAGAAAGAAGCAAAATGGAAATTGTAAACACATGTTTGAAGTTTTGGCAGGATTTATTCAGGTTTTAACAGGGTAAGGGGCAGTTATTCCCAGAGTTTATTTGGTGTGTGGACCGAATTCCTTTTGTTTAACCTGCTTATTAGGAGTCTGTTTGCTCATTAGCTTTATTGTTTCCTAAAATATATAATGAGAATAGCCTAGATGCTTTAACCTGCAAAGACACATGTGAAGTGATGGGACACAATTAGTGGGTGACAGATGATGGTTAGAGCGGTCAACCTCGAAGCTGGGTAACCGGGTTCAAGTCTGAGCAGGGACGCTCAACTTTCTATGATTGATGTCAAATCACTTAATCTCTCTGTGCCTAACAAAATGAATGTGTTGGTCTGTAACGCAACTGGTGCTTATGTAAAGTGATCTGATACCTTTGGGTCGAGTATGCACTATATAAAACTCAAATAGGACCCTGGAACCTCAACCTCAACAAAGAATCTCGTTCTACGCCCCCAAGAGAAACCTCCGCTCTGCTGACCTAGCCAAGGCCTGAAACCCCAGCATCCACAGAGCCAGAACGGGAGGCAGATCCTTCTCCTACACCGCAGCCATGACCTGGAATGACCTCCCCCTCTGCATCAAACATAGCCCCACTCTGCAACCATTCAGGACGAGCCTCTAGACCTGGCTTTTCCGATGACCGTAGCTGCCCAACCCACCACCCCGTGCCTTAAGACCCTCATGGGTGAGTAGTGCGCTTTACAAACCACTGATTGATTGACTGTTTAAAAAACACAAAAGCAATCATCCCACTTGTAGGAGTAGCTTTAAACAATGAAAACTTTAGAAAGTCATCAATAGTAAAAGGTAAACTGCTTACTAGTACATCTGGTGCTTTGCTGGCTGTTAAGAGATAATTAGTTGCTATTATATCAATTGTTTTGAAAGAGCAATAAGCTTTAGATATTTTGTTGGCAGAGAATTGCAAAGTCTGTGAAATGTTGAAAACTTGTTGCTCCTACATTCCTGCCAAAAGCATACAAATAGAAGAATTTGCAAATAACATTTCTGACCTGAGTTTAGGCAAAGGAGTGTCTCTCATTGGCAATAGGTGTGCAACAGTAGGACTTTTAAGAGTCATATTGAGACCTGCACTAATAATTGGCATTTATTTATTAGGGATTAGAGGTTATATGACAAGGAGGAAGAATAAAGAAAGATTAAGACAGATCAGAGGAGGAACAGACATAGAAGAGAGAAGATGAGAAGTATAGAATATATAAGGTTTTGAAGAAAATTAGAACTCTGTAAAATACAAAGAATAAAAGTGCACTCTAAAGATTCATTTCTGAAGATGAAATTGCTATGTTTTTTCCATCATTGTAGAGTGAATCTGCCCAAGTGGAATTTAATTTACAAATACATTTTTTAAAGGTAATGATAAGCATAGCCTATGCTTAAATGGTACAAAAAGAAAATATTTTTTGTAGAAGGAAATCATATTTATTGATATAAGCATGCAAAGGAAAATAAAAAGTACTGGCTTAAATTATCCTAACTGTTGGTGGTATGTTAGCTGAAAAGAATCCTTAACATTAAAAGACCTGTTTTCATGTTGAATCGTTGTTTGCACAGGATGTTTTTATCTTTTTTCTGCAGATGTAATTTTTTGAAAGCCTTTTGTTGACTAATGAATAGACACTTGTTTTGAATTAGATAACTGAAAGCCAGGTTCTCACTAGGACTAACACATAGAAGGGGCATGATATCCCCGGATCCCCTAGCCCTAATGGATGGGTCCCAGAGGCAAAGTGAGCAAGGGACTCACGTCTGAGTATACCCTGCCACACGTATGGCGGCCAATAGTGGTGCAAAAGGGGGTGGTGATGGACGTGAGTCCCTTGCTCACTTTGCCACTTTGCCACTGGATTCAAGCAAGCCGGGCTGAAGACGGATGGAATGCCAGAAACTGGTCCTCGGAAGCTTGTTTCCGGTCCAGGGAAGACATGGCTTGGCAGTTCGGGCTGGGCTGTTCCCATGAGGCACAGGGTCAGACTCATTTGCATATAGCCATGTCTGAACTGGGGTGGCAGAGTGGGCTAAAGAACAGTGATGGATTAAACCCAGATCTTTGGACTGGGTGTGAGTGTTTGATTGATTCAGATGCTCTGTCCATCAACACCCCCTTTTGTACCGCTTTTGGCCGCCATAAGTGTGGCAGGGTATGCTCAGACATGAGTCCCTTGCTCACTTTGCCACTGGATTCAAGCAAGCCGGGCTGAAGACGGCTGGAATGCCAGAAACCGGTCCTCGGAAGCTTGTTTCCGGTCCAGGGAAGACATGGCTTGGCAGTTCGGGCTGGACTGTTCCCATGAGGCACAGGGTCAGACTGATTTGCATATAGCCATGTCTGAACTGGGGTGGCAGAGTGGGCTAAAGAATGGTGATGGATTAAACCCAGATCTTTTGACTGGGTGTGAGTGTTTGATTGATTCAGATGCTCCGTCCATCACCACCCCCTTTTATCTAGCAAGGGATCAAGAAATAAAATAAAATCCCCTGCAAAAATAATAGGCCCTGGAAAAGAAAGTTAAAAAAAAAAAGATTCCAGGACAGAGGGATCATCCAAATTGGGGCCGTAGTATCCTACAAAAGTAATTTGAGCCCCTGCAATAATAACTGTTGAGATAACCCATCTGCCACCTGGATCTGTTAGCTTAGATATTAGGCGGGCTTTTAGCGATTTTTTAAACAAAATCGCAACTCTCCTGTTATGTATGAATTGTGTTGTAGAAATATAAAAGTCAACCTACAGATTTTTTTTTAACAGAACAAGGAGTTCTGGCTCAGTCAAGGGTGTCTCTTGGAGAACAATGACCTGCGCACAATCATGCAGATATTGTAAAATCTTATCCCTTCGGGGACTGGTGAGGAGGCCATTGATATTCCAGGAGAGAACTTGCCAACTATTCATAAATGGGTTGCGATTCTCCCACTACATTTCATGAGCCTGTCAACTCTGAAGGGACCCCAACCGAAAACAGTAAAATCCTGCCAAAGACCACTTTAAAACCGATTAACAAAAAAACAGAAGCAACCAGGAGAAAAATTAGGAACTTTTTACTTTTTTCCCCAGCAACACCCATCCACAAACCCCGTGCCCATGCCTACCCCACCACCCACCCTGGGAAACCCTTGCCCTATCTATCCAGAACATGTCCAGAAGATAGTGCCCCCCCCCCTCCAGACGCCCACAGCGTGTTTAAATTTTTGTAAAGAGTAACCCATGATACACAGGAGTTAAAGTAATTAAGGGATTTTACCCTCTTCTTGTGGTAATAATTAAAGTGTATAGCCTCCCATATTATTTATATATATTTTCCCTTTTTTTTTGTTTTGTTTTTCTTTCATATCTTATTTTTTTTCCATGTTGTACTCCTTCTCTTTTATTGTTATCATCTACATATTCTCTATTTTCCCTTTATTATTTTTTTTTACTATTAACCAATCAAAAGGAAAAATTCATTTAAAGCCTAAGGACCCGGGTTCAAAACAAGCAATCCATCAAGAAAATCCAATTAGATAGGGAACGGGTGCAGTCGTATTAGAATGAATGTATCGGGACCTTAATTAACCCAACGACCCACCCTTGCCACCCAAGGCCAACAGTATTTCATCTGCTGCTTGTACAGATCTAACATTGTACATGTTGTTGTTGAGCATAATCTTCAATGCAGCTGGAAACTTAAGTTGGGCAGCAGCACCTAGCTGCCTGAAAGCATCTAATCTCCTCCCCAACTCCCACTGCTTGTCTAGTGTTGTCCTGGAGATATTTGACCTAACCTGGAAAGTGAAACCCTTATACTTTAAGGAATTTTGTTTCAAGGCTTGTGTGAGGATCAGCTCTTTAAGGCTATAGGTGTGAAAATTGACAAGTATTTTCCTTGGTTTAGTTCTTTGAGGACTTTTCCTAAAAGGGTCTCTATGGATCCTTTGGATATTGACACTCAGGAGTTCTTCCGATTGCTCAAGCTCCAAAGACTCTCTTAATAGCATGATGACAAATTGCTTTATATCCGTACCCTCACTTCCCGGCGGTACATTCAAGATTCGTAAGTTACAGCGCCGGGCATTTTTTTCCAAGGTCTCCATTCGGTCAGAAAGGACAGTTCTTCCTTTCTAATTGCTACAATATCCAACTTGGCCTGATCCAAATACAGTGAGAGTCCTGCCACTCTTTTTTCCAGGGCGTTAGTTCTAGAATTGAGACCATCAATGCTATTATCTAGTGACTCACAAAAACTCCTTATTTCGGACGGATTAGCAGCAGAGACCTCGAAACCCCTTTTTATGTCCGATGTAAGAGATAAGAACATAGATTTCAGTGAACTTTCTGTTGGAGCCCCAATAGTCTCCTCCTGTACACAATCCGATCCTAAGGCCTGGTTCACCAGTAAAGACTCTGCTGAGTTCGACCGCTCTAAGACCGCTGGTGCCTCTACTGGCAACCACTGTTGTTGCTGTTGCTGTTGTTGCTGTGGGTCACTAACCCCATTTGAAACGAGGCTTTGCGTGGAATGGTGTACTGCAGAATCTAATTCTAATTTTCGCTGCTCAGCCTGTTCAGCAGAACTACTCTCAACCAACATTACATTCAGCCTGATTCATGAAGCTAAATTGCGCTCGCAATAGCTGCGAAAATGCTATCGCGGGCGCAATTCCCATAATCGGAATTCACCACGAAAAATGCGTTTTTGCAAACACAGAATTGCGAAATCGCTAAAAGATTCGCAGAATCCCGGCAGTAGACCATTTGCGATTCGGAAATAGCGAGAAATCACGGATTCTGCGAAAATAATAGCGAAATCGCAAATTCCTCGCAATCGGGATTCATGACAAATCGCAATTAGCGAAAAAAAACAAAATCGCATTTTGCGAGGCGCAATTTAAGGACAACCCAAAGCAGGTGGTAACCATCAAACCCATAGTAAAAATGTTTTTGAAAAACCGTTGGCCAATCAGCAACTGATGCTGGCCTGCCCAAACACACTTAAGGAGAAGCAGCATCAGCATAAGGAGCGTCACAAAGCCAGGAATGTACATGGTGGTCAGGCGGCGAAGGCTACAGCGGGCAGCACGGAGGAGACGCAGAATCCAGGCCAGGATCTTCCGCCAGCGGGTCACCCTGCTGGGCCAAACCAGAGAGCAAATTTACGCAAAGTACCGCCTGAATGGGGCAATGATCATCAAGCTAATTCCGGACCTTGACCCCCTGATGCAGCACCCAACAAGGCGGACCAATGCCGTGCCAACACATGTCCAGGTATTGTGTAGCCTGCACCTCCTGGCCTCCGGGAGCTTCCAGGGGATAGTTGCGGCTGCTGGGGGGATATCCCAGCCCACCATGTCCCGCTGCCTAGGGAGTTTCCTTGGCGCAATGCTGACCCAGCTACACCACCACATCAAATTTCCAACAAGCCAACAGGAATTGGATGAGACCAAGCTTCAATTCTACAATGTTGCGCATTTCCCACATGTGATAGGATGCATTGACTGTACCCACATCCACATCTGCCCACCAGCTGCAACGGAGTACATGTAACGCAATCGCAAGTCCTACCACTCCCTCAACATCCAGATGGTCTGCAATGCAAAGAGATACATCACGGACATAGTGGCACAGTACCCGGGGAGTACACATGACTCATTCATATTCCGGCACAGCGGCCTCCACACACGACTGGCCAGGGGAGACTTTGGGGAAGGACACCTACTTGGTAAGTACACTTTGCACACAATGTCACAGTGCAATGAAGTAGCTGCGCTGCACAGGCACTCACCCTCTGCTCCTCTCATTCAGGTGACAGTGGCTACGCCCTGCGTGAATACCTCCTCACCCCATACCTCAACCCTGCTACACCACAGCAATGGCATTACAACGGATCGCACATACGAACAAGGAATTGCATTGAGAGAACTTTTGGGCTACTGAAGAGCAGATTCCGCATACTTCACAAGACAGGTGGGGCCATGTACTACAGTCCTGATGTGTGCTGCCGCATTGTGGCTGTGTGTGCTATACTACACAACATTGCTACCAAGCGCCGGATACCTGTCGACATCTCTGGCAGTGAATCGGAAGGGGACGACCGGCCACCTGCACATGCGCGCCATGCATGCGGGGAGAACCCAGCTGAAGGCCACAGACGCTGCAACCACATCACAATGAACAGTTTCTAGTGCACCCACTCCCATCACCCCACAAATCACAATTGCATGCAAAATTTAATAATGACACAACGCCAATGTGTGATGCTAGATTAAATATTATTGTTTGAATCACAATAATGGTACCAGTTGCCATCCTTCCATTGCAAACAGTATTGTCCCATACTGCTGCGTCCAATACACAGGGCAGGCTTATGTTCGGCCTGTGCCTGTACAAGTACATTTCAGTCAGGTGCGCCTCCGGCGCGAAGCACCCAAGCGCCTCTCCGGCTCCTCCTCAGCCACCGCACGTGACCCTGCAGTGGGCCTGGTGCTGCGTCTCAACGCCCCTACCTGTGAGGCAGAGTGGCTGCTCACAGGCTGCTCACACTTGACGTGCCCTCGCTGGCATCGTCCCCCCGACAGTGGCAGGTAGAGCAGGATGACTTGCCATCACGGCAGTGGTGAGGTGCTCTAGTACCCTGGCCACATCCTCGCAGCATTGAATGAGCTGCTGCTGCTGCGCCAGGGACCGGCGCGATAGCTGCGACGTGGCATTGCCAATCACATAGTTTGACCGAGTGTACGCCATCAGCCGCGTCAGTAGCTGACGTGGCGGCGGCGGGCCGTGTTGCGCTGTGAAATCATTGCAGCTGTGTTGGCCTCCATGGCTGCAGTCATGCGGGCCATCCCCTCCCCCACACCTGCCATGGCTGCCGTCATGCGGTCCATCCGGTCCCCCACACCTGCCACATTGCGGCCAATGTTATACAACTGCAACTGTATGGCCCCTTGCCGGCGTGCCTGCAGCTGGTGAATCCGTAGCATGCGACGTTCGATACTCATGCTCGGCAGGCGCTGGTCATTCCCCCTCCTGGAGCTGGGAGCATTGGTCTGCAGGCGAGCCCTGCCACGCCTGCTCTGCTGGCTGGCCACAGTGGGTGGCCGCTCTGTCACCGCTGGACCTGATGTGGATGCGCCAGCTGATGGTGGAGTCGAGCTGGGCATGGATGGTGCGCCAGACGCTGGAGGCACAGTTGTAGTGGGCCGGGCTGCAGGGATTGGTGCTGCGCCAGACGCTGGAGGCTGTGTTGTAGTGGGCTGGGCTGCAGGGGTTGGTGCTGCGGCAGACGCTGGAGGCTGTGTTGTAGTGGGCCGGGCTGCAGGGGTTGGTGCTGCGGCAGACGCTGGAGGCTGTGTTGGTAACTGCACCTCCTCCTCATCCTGTGCTTGCTCATCTATGAGCAGCCTCTCACTATCGCTGCTGTCTGCGCCACCTGTGAGGGGAAGTGGACGTTCATTAGTTGCATGTATCTGTCACACGTGCAGTTTCTACATGCATGCTGGGTGACATTCCCTGACTGGCTATGGCATTGCGTACTTTTGAACCTGTCTGGCTGCATTGGGGTACTTGTACATTCTGGCCACACTACATGTCCCACAATGCCTTAGGGCATTACCTAATGTGCACCGATGGCATGACTTTGGAACATTATGAGAGGCTATAGGGTCATGGCCATTCATAGGGGACAGGGTCGCAGTCGCATGCCACTTACCTTGGATCTCTTGGGTGGGGCGGGATGAGTCCAATCGGGTGACTCCAATGCACGCCTCAGCCTCCAGCGTGTCTTCGACTCGATCCTCCATGGGGGTGTTTGGAGGGACTGTAGGTCCTCCCCCTCCAGTGGCCAGGGACTCCCCAAGCCTCTCGGCTACCTTCTCCTTGGCACTACCTCGGAGGTCGTACCACCTTTTCTTCAGTTCATCAAGTGACCTGTCGGCCACACCCACAGAGTTCACTGCGGCCGCTTTCCCGACCCAGATCCTGTGCTTCTCCTGCTCGGGCACCCTCCTTGACTCCCTCCCGAACAGTTTGGAGTGGTTCTCCACCACCCCTTCGATTAAGTGCTCCAACTCCTGCTCGGAGAACTTAAGTTTTCTCTTGCGCCCGGTGGTGTTGCTGGGACCAGGTACTGCCTCCTCAGCCATTGCTGCAGTGGAATTGCAAATGGTAGTACAACTTTGCTGGTGTCCTTGCAGGAGCTGTCTCTGTTGCTGCCTCGAGGTCTGCCTCACTGTGGTGACTGGGGGTGGGAACTGGCTGCTTCCTGGTTGTGATGTCATCACTGTGCTCGAAATGCGACTTCCCGTTTTCCCGATCTCACGATTTTGCAATCTCGCTTTTTGCGATATCGCAAATAGCGATATAGCTATTTGCGATATCGCAAATCCGACACGGATGTTGCCGAAAATTGCGATTTTTCTGCGATTTTCGATAATCGCTAACGGTTTTTGCGGCCGCATGCGAATCGCTTATTTTTCTCGCTAAACATCATGAATACCATTCTGCGATTTCCCAATTGCGATTCGCAGTTAATCGCTATTTGAGAATCGCAGATTCCGATTTTCATGAATCAGGCTGATTGTCTCTCACCAGCTGAACCTCACTGCTAGCAGACATATTGCTTGTATCAGATGACCTTCCTTCTAAAGAACCATCTGAGTCTATCATGAAAGGGGAGGCAAAGGCAGGAGGAGGAAGGAGGGCAGGAAAAGGTGAGGCAGGGGAGGGGATAACCTGTACCTCAGTAGCCAGATCTAAAATTTGTGGGACTACTTTAAAATACGAACGCAGAGAAGGTGTTATTTTTCGAACCCAACTTTGAGCCAAGAATAACTGCCTTGAAAGCCTTAGTAGCCTTGGTGGTTTTTGCTGACTTAACCTCCTTAGAACGCTTTGCTTTAACCTCAGCACACAAAAAAGAGGACGTTTTATTAATGGTGCTACTGCCAGCAGGGTTTAAAGCTTGTGTCCAGGTAACAATACTTGCATTAACACCCTTAGGTGACTGTGGTGCAGGGAAACTCCCGTTTACACTTTTTACCTGGCGGTCGCCCTTGCTTTCACTTTCTCCAAGATCCTTAATTCCTTGTGACCCAGTGGGTATTTTCACTGCGAGTTCACCTTTGGCCTCTCGCTGAGCCCTTCCTTTTCCCCTCCCCCCTGTGCCCACAAGCAGAGAGTCTGAAAGGGCTGAATAAAACTGTTCCTGCCCTTAGTCCTGCTCCAGCTGCTCCTGCTGCTGTTTTAGACCCACGCTCACCTTTAATGTGGGGATCTCCACCTTTTGCCGCCTCCCGATAGCTGGATGGCTCAACTCACCTCTGTCTGCAGAGGAGCTGATAGTACTACCTTGTGTGTATCGGAGAAAGCCTCTGTATCTTGCTCCCCCTACGGAGCTCCAGGGCGGCTGACTTCCAATGCAGCAATCCACGCTGCTCACCCAGCAGCAACAGCGTAGGAATGATCACAACTCCGGCCAGCACATGGAAGACCAGACCAGGCAGACCAGGCAGTCGAGTGCCGAAAGCCTGGGAAAAGAAAAAAAGAAAAAAAACTGACTCACGGACGCCGGCAGAAACGCCAGAGAGACCGGCAAAAACCAGAACCTGCAGACGGGGCTCCGAAAATGCAAACCCCCCCCCAAAAAGATCCTCAGAGCGGCTAAAGAAAGGTAAGCCAACCCCTTTTCATTCTACTCGGGAGGTAAAATAACAAAATAACATGCAGCAGACGCCTAGATTCCGGGAGCGCTACGGCAGCTCCCTCGCTGCTGCCATGTTTCCCCCCTACCTCTCAATGACATAAGGTTATGATGTAATGAAACCAAGATCACCAAAATCTCTCCCTTCTTTTACATAAATGAAAATAGAACAAACAGAAATAAAATAGCATGAAATGAATACATAAATTACACAAGTAAAAACATCAAGTGCGAAACCTTTAAGGTTTGGCAATATTCCGTCTACTATTCCTACATTCAGATTCTGGATGAGGATAATGCTTTGGTACAGTGACATGAATATCATCAAAAGAAGATGAAAGAGGAACAACACGAGAATGCAAAGATGACTTGGATGAAACACCAGGAACGTGGGGAGGAACATCATGAGTATGCACCTTCACCACTCTTCCCTTATTCCACCATTCATTTCTGCTAGTTCTCACTGCATTCCTGGTCACAACCTCAATCCTGACAGAAGGATTATAAGGAAACTTTTTTTTTTTACAACAGCACACTGTACTTTATCGCGATGACTATTTTTCTTAAAGTGGGCAGTGCCATCACCTGTGAAATCTTTCCATTTGCGGTATTAATATCGCTGCTCTATATACCAGCATTAAATAAAATCATACCGGCCTGTTTCATTTTTCAGCTTTGGCTGTGCTCCTGATGAGAATGTATTCTTCTCACTTCTTTTTTTTGCAGGCAGTGCCTATTGATGCGTGGATTCTTTGCTGTGGCTAAATCTTTGCCAATTTTCAGTGAAGTATAATGTAGTAAATGGCAGCAGACAGAAATACTTCAGAACATGCAGCAGTCCCAGTGTAACTGTTTCACATATAATCCCTTCACTGGAGATCCACACATGACATTCTAGATTACAATGACATAGGTTATGATGTAATGAAATCAAGATCACCACACTTTGCTGATTCAGCAACCTGTTTTGCCACACTGATGGAATTTCAGCTCCAAAACAGTGAACTAAGAACCAGTGTAAAAGCTTTGACTGATGCAGCCAGTTTGGCAAATTCGACTCCTGATTCATTGCAGTTAGCCTGGAAGTGTGGCTGTGCTAATTGGTGTGTTATGATTTTTTGGGTGCTTTTTGCCTTAACAATCAAAAAATCATATCACTTGTTCCCTCATTCTATTTAAAGTGTCTTGTTTTCTTTTTGCTTCTTACATTTTTCTTTGTTTTCCTATATTGGTCTGGGGATTTTGTGTTGTTTTCCTGACTTAAAAGTATTGCTACTGTTTGAACATAGCACACATTTCTCTCGGGAACTGCTTGCTGTTTATTCAGTAGCCACTAGGGTTGAGTAGTGATTCTCTTATAACTGCGCTGTGACCTATCCTGATTGCACTTATTAAGTTGGTAGTAACCTAACCAGACTGCATTTATTAAGCTGGCAGATGTGCCCCTTCCAAAATTAATACCACCAGTTCTGACAAGGAGTGTTTCTGTTCACATTTTCAAATGCCAGGTAAATGCTCCACTGATAGAAACATTATGTCAGGCCACTGCAGATTTGCATCAGGAATTCTAGTCTTATATGTGCCCCCCTACAGCTGAAGGAGGTGAGAACCTAACAATCCCCATGGAAATACATGTTGTTAAGGTGGAAATGCCTGCAGAGACCAGCAACCGTTGATGTGGGCAGTACTGTGTCCCACTTTTAAGACAATTTCCTGTAGAGAGATGAAACTTGTAAATAGATGAGAGTTCTTCCCTGCATCTACATTAGCACTTGCACAGTCTACAATGTGCCTGGACTAAAAAATGAAATACAAACAGGATTTCTTTCTGATTCTTCACAGCCTGCACCACAGCAAAGACCTTCTACTCACCACTATTCCCTCGGTAGTAGATGCCTGCAAATAAATGCTATGTGTTGATCCTGTTTTCTTCATTAACCTGAGAATGCTCTTCCCCTACACTGTGCTCTGAAGCATCTGTCTTCATTTCAAATCATTTGCTGACATTCGTGTCCTTGAGGGATGATACATAAAACATGGTTCCTGATTTACTATTTTGTGTAGGTTTACATTTTATTTTGCTATCACCAACTATGAGTTAATAGTAAGTTTATGACTGAAGAGATTCCGCACAGGGGACTCTGCACATAAAAAGATAGAACAGGTCTACTGACTACGGAGACTCCACAGTCATAAACTTAATATAAGATTGCAGTTCTGTGAATACTGAACAAGTGTATACTTACACATACATGTACGTTTACCTTTGTGAATCAGGCCCATGGTTCCAAGTTCTTATAATACTCTGCTGTTCAGATCGATTTTTTGGCTGTTTCTAGAGTGTCAATTATGTATAGTGATTGTTGGACCTGAAACTTTTCGCAGGGTTTTTCCCAACCTTCTGCCTTCCTTCTGTATTTTTCTGGCTGCGCTTGTGCTGGTTTTAGAACTCTGGGCACATTACCACTGCTGACCAGTGCTAAAGTGCAATTGATCCCTGTGCAATTGTATTGCCAATTGGTTTATCCATTATTGGTATATTTTATTTACTAGTAAGTGCCTAGTAAAGTGCACCAGGTGTGCCCAGGGCCTGTAAATCAAATGCTACTTGTGGGCCTACAGCACTGATTTCATTACAAGACCGGAGGCTACCATTATGCACATAACTTTTAATGCAACTCCAAACAGCCGCATATGTCATAAAGCAAAAGTTCCAATGGAACAGTACCAACAAAACAATTCTAGAAAGCACCAGGCAATCAGCCTCTTTTAAATGCGGCTCCAAGCAGATAAGTCATGTTTTCTCTACTCTCTAATTGACATTGCTGTTCATGTTTATTTACCATTATTGTCTTTATATATTTTTTATTACATTATTACTGTGACATTATACTGTATATTCTGATATTATATATTGTGATACTAATCTCTTTTCACTATCCGCTACTCTCACCTTTCGGAAGGCTCCGTCCCCCTTCCCTCTCTATGCTCGAGCCCCGACCTCCAATTTATGGAGGTCGGCTCTTTCCGATCATTCCTATCCTTTCGCCGTATTTTTATTTATTTACATTCTTTATCTCCTTCCTTGCTGCCAAAGCGCCACAGCGCACATAATCCCCTGTTGCTACCACAGCGCTTGCTACCACAGCGCATAATTTTGCCGACTCGCATTGCCGACTCGCATTTATTTTTCGCCCTCTTTACCGTTCACAAGGACGAGACAAGAGGAAAGGCCCTTAGCAACACGCGCGCAGCGCGCTATGCTTGCCTACCGCCTTCCTCTCATCACACGCTCACAATGAGCGTCTCCCAGCAACCAGCTGATCGCGATCGGAGAAACTGTCATTTCTCCGACGCGATCAGCGATCTTACACAAAGAACTTGCCTTCCCTTCATTTCCTCACGAATTTAAGGTTAAAATAGCTTAATTTAGCCAAAATTCGCTCCCCTTTCAACAAATAATTCACATAATCATAAAAAAAGGGGAAATATTAGTTATTCATTATTTACTTATTATTTATTTATCTATTTACCTAAAAAAAAAAAAAGGGAGAAGAATGAGAGAGAATTATTTTGTTTATACTATATCTATTGCCTCTCCACAATGTCTGATTCTGACTCAGACCAAGACAATGTCTCTCTCCCTAATATTGACAACAAAGCTTTTAAATCTCTTATCCATAGAGAAATACGATCATGCATGTTCTCAACACTTTCCCAAGTTATGGCATCCAAAAGGTCCCTCTCCCCAGAAGAGGAAGATGAATTCCAAGAGGAACTCAACGATGACCTCTCTAATTCTAGGGGTAAAAAAAGTAAAAAAATTAAAAATATTGACCCTACCCCTAAGAGCACTATTACAGGTCCTAGTACCTCGGGTGTCCTCAGCGGCACAACCTATCAAGGTGTCCACCGCGGCACAACCTATCAAGGTGTCCACCGCGGCACAACATATAAAGGTGTCCACCGCTGCGCAAATCTTAAAGGTGTCCTCAGCGGCACAACTCATCCTAGTGCTCAGAATGATGATTCCATCAGCAACGATGATTTCAATAATCTTATTCACGATGATTTTAATGATACTATCTCGGATTTTCCTGATGAATACATCCTCGATCTAGATGAGGATGATTAGGATTTTGAATCCATTGATGATAACCTACCCTCCTCCTCAAAAGATAGTATCCTAGACCCTCTTGGTCAAGAAATGTTTTCCCCCCTCAATATTAAACATCCTAGGAGCTACGATTGGACTCCTTTGGAACACGTTAGCCAATTCATCACCAAGTGGATCAGGAATCCTCTTGAGAAAATATTCGCAACCTCTTACGAATGGAATGCTCAAGACCCTCTATTGAAGGCAAAGTCTGCCAAACACCCAATCTCGACCCTGAGTTAATAAAATATCTCTTCAAACTCGGCAGAGATCAGAGATCCTAGGAAGGGCAAGGAGAGATCCCTCAAAATCTGCCAAGACCGAGTTCTAGACATCTTAGGCCCCCTCTCTAAAATTATCGATGCAGCTGAAGACAGTCACACTAATGGCTCCACCTTGGATACTAACTTCATACGTGGTTGGAGTCAGAGGGCACTAGTCCTTTTAGGAAACGCCAATGCTGGCCTTAATTCGGAAAGAAGGAGAGTCGTCCTTACTAAAATTAGCCCCAAACTGAGCGACCTAGCTGATAAAGAACCCTCCCTCAACCCTAAGGGATTACTTTTTGGGGAAGACCTCATCAACACGCTAGGTAGATATGTATCTTTACTGCCCTAGATAGAGCTCACCAGAATATGAAAAAAGTCTTCAATCCGAACACTAATAACCTTTTTGGCAGGGCCGGAAGAAGGGGCCAATCTTTCGGCCGTTTTAATCGAAGGCCCTATGGTAGATCAAGAGGCTTTGACACTAGAGGCAGTTACCAATCCTCCTACCAATCTCAATTCTATCCTCCAAGAGGCAGAGGCTTTCGATCAAGAGGTTCCAGAGCAAGACGAGGACCTACCAACAACAACCCACAAAGTAAGTGCTTTGACTCCTTTTTCCCCTCCCACGAAAGTCGGAGGCAGACTAAAATTCTTTCTAGAGAACTGGAAACTTATCACTCAAGATCCATGGGTTCTAAACACCATTACCGGTTTTACAATAGACTTCATAGATACACCGATTCAGGTTTCTTTTCCCAAAGTAATGTCTCTCTCTCCCGATCAAGAGAAGATCATAGAAGAGGAGATCTCTTCAATGCTCCAGAAAGGCGCAATCACAGACGTCCCTATGGAATTTCTGAGGTTCATAAGTACACTCTTTCTCGTAGAAAAGAAGGACAAAGGTTGGAGACCCGTTATAAATCTCAGGGAACTCAACAAGTACCTTGTTTACAGACATTTCAAGATGGAAGGTATCCATCTTCTGAGAGATCTTTTGTTGGAAGGAGACTGGTTGGTCAAACTAGATCTCAAGGACGCCTATTTCACCATCCCTATGGCCAAGGAAGATCAACCCTTCCAACAATTTATTTGGAAGAACCGTCTTTATCAATTTCAAGCTCTTCCTTTCGGTCTCTCATCAGCCCCTTGGTGTTTCACCAAAATAATGAGGGCAGTCGCCTCATCTCTAAGAGAAAAGGGTATTCGTATGATTATTTACCTAGACGATATCCTTATTATGTCTCAAGATTATACTAAAATTCTTCAAGATCTCAAAACTGTTATGGATCTTTTAGAAAACCTAGGTTTTATTGTAAACAAAGAAAAGTCAATACTGTCCCCCTCAAAGTCCATGGAATTCCTAGGTTTCACTGTAGACACCACCAATTGCCTTCTCCTTCTTCCTCCGAAGAAGATTTCCAAAATCAAAAAGGAGATAAGACATGTCCTCAAACATCAAAATCTTTCCTTAAGGGAACTAGCCAGACTCCTAGGTCTTCTCTCATCCTCCATTCAAGCTATCTTTCCTGGCCCTCTAAACTATCGAGCCCTTCAAAGGATAAAGGGAAAAGCTTTAAGATCAGGTCTCTGGTACGGAGACCGTATTTCCCTGAACCAAGAATCCATCTCAGAACTAACCTGGTGGTTGGAGAATTTGGATGCTTGGAACGGCCGAGCGATTTTTGGTTCAACACCAGACTTTATTTTGGAATCAGATGCGAGCCTTCATGGCTGGGGTGCCTGTCTCCTAGATCAAAATACTGGTGGAATTTGGTCTCAAGAGGAGTCTTCCCACCATATAAACTTTCTAGAACTGACTGCGGGTCTTTATGCTCTAATGAGCTTCAAACACTCTCTTCAAGGCAGATCAGTAATTCTAAAAATGGACAATATTTCTGCTGTTGCTTACATAAATCGCCTAGGAGGAACGAAGTCAGAGGACTTGTCAAATTTTGCCAAAAAACTTTGGATATTTTGTCTAGAACACAAAATATCTTTAAGAGCAGAATACCTTCCAGGAGATTCCAACCTTTCTGCAGATTGGAATTCCAGATTCCTCTTGGATCGTTCAGATTGGAAACTCATCACCTTAATATTCAGATCCCTCAATTATTTCTGGGGTCCCTTCCAAATAGATCTCTTTGCGAGCAGACTGACTTTTCAACTAGATGCTTATTACAGCTGGATGCCCGATCCCGGTGCTCTAGCAGTAAACACATTTCTTCAATCATGGGCGGGACTCAACGCTTATGCCTTCCCTCCCTTTGCCATGATCCAGAGGGTCCTCCAGAAAGTGAGACTTCAACATGCCTCCATTGTCCTGATAACTCCCTTTTGGCCTTCCCAAGCCTGGTTCCCAACTACTCTGGAGATGTCTTATGACCTTCCTTTCCTAATTCCTTCTCTCAACAACCTTCTCACAGACATAGACTGTCTAATTCACCCTCTTGTTCAAACAGGGAAGTTGAACCTTCTTGCCTGGAGAGTGTCAGGAGATCCAATGATCTCTCTAGACTTTTGTCAACAGCTTAAACTCTCCTCGGAGAATCTTGGGCCCCAGGAACACACTACCGGTATAACAACATTTGGAAAGTCTGGTTACGTTGGTGCTTGGAAAGGGACTTGGATCCCGTGGAAGCACCTGTCGTTGATATAATCAATTTCCTTGGAGAACAATTTGATAGAGGTCTGAGTTACAGATCTATCAATTGCTATAGATCAGCTATTTATGCTGGTCATTCCCTAATCAACAATAGAACGGTAGGTAAAAATCCTATTATTTGTAGAATCCTTAAAAGTATAAGACTCAGAAGACCTCCAAAACCTAGATATCAATCTCTCTGGGATGTTAAATTAATTCTTGACCTTTTCTGTAGTTGGCCAGATAACTCACTTTTGAACAGAAAGAATCTTTCTATCAAGCTAGCTACTCTTCTTTGTCTAATCTCATGTCGTAGAGTTTCTGATGTTAAAGCTCTAGATATTTCCTATAGATCCTATGATATGTTTGGAGTTAAATTTGAACTCCACAGAAGAACTAAAACTATGTCTGATTTTATTTTCTATCCTCGATTTGATGTTTGTAAAAAACTTTGTATTGTGGATTGTATGAAACAATATGATTTAAGAATGCATGCTCTTTGCCCTTCTGGCGTTAATCAATTGCTTATATCCTTTGTTAAACCTCATAAAGGTATCTCCTCCTCCTCTATTGCAAGATGGGTCAAAATTATTATGAATTTTGCTGGTATTGATCTAAACATCTTCAAACCACATTCTATCAGAGGTGCTATGGCCAGTAAATCCTTTTGGTCAGGAGGTAAGTTAGATGATATTCTTAAAGCTGCTGATTGGTCAAATTCTAGAACCTTTGCTCATCATTATTGCAAACCTATATCTCATATGTCTGATGTTGTTTTACAAAGCTACCAACATGCATAATGGTAGCCTCCGGTCTTGTAATGAAATTGCGATTCTCCTATTAACATGACCAGAGAATCTGGATTTCATTAAAGACACGGAGGCTAACATTATCCCTCCCACCCTTCCCTGGGTGGTTGATGGTTCATAATATTTTTCTCACTGTTTAGCATTGTTAATCTTGCTTTTACAATGTTCAGATTACATTTAATAGAATGCTTTATTTTAAACTCTTTAAATTCCTTTTCAGAATTTATCTTTGTTTATATTCCATGAGTTATTTACACTTCTTTTCTTTTCAGATAATCTTTCGTGAACCTTTGTTCCTGTTTCCTTGCCTACGGATCTTGGACCTTTCACTTACCTTGGTTATGAAGTCTCATCGTTTATTTGAAGTCTCATAATTGAATTTCTCATTGGGACATTTCCTTTCTTCTTTACTCCTTATTTTAAAGAGGCTGATTGCCTGGTGCTTTCTAGAATTGTTTTGTTGGTACTGTTCCATTGGAACTTTTGCTTTATGACATATGTGGCTGTTTTGAGTTGCATTAAAAGTTATATGCATAATGTTAGCCTCCGTGTCTTTAATGAAATCCAGATTCTCTGGTCATGTTAATAGGAGAATCGCAATTGTGCCACCCACATGAGTATCCCTGCAAACCTGTCCAAGGCCTGCTACTGCAGTGTCTGTGAGTGCAGTTTTAAATTGCAAATTCGAACTGACAAGTGTACCCACTTGTCAGGTCTAAACCTTCCCTTTTACTACATGTAAGTCCCAAGGGTCCCCACATGCGGGGTGCAGAGTATTTAAGAGGGACTGTTGTGTGTTTCTCACATAGCCTGTTGTCTTTTTCCCTATGTTAGCTTGAGTATGTATGTTATAGGCAGTTTTGGTTTTGGACATGTTATTAAATATCACGCTTGCTTTGTGCCTCATTGTATTTCGACCCAGAACCAGCAAATTTTTGCATTCTATTCTTTTCCTGGGATTAAGTCTGAACATCCTAAGCATGGCCAACTAACATTGCTCCTTGTTATTTTCTCTGGTCAGACAGTAGCACCTAGACATAATAGGAGAATGCAGCTGCTGTTTTGAATACACATATCTTGTCATATACATAGGGACTGGGGTTCTGGAAAATAACAGACTCACCAAGCGAATGTCCTGGGATAAGAACACTGCATCAGCCGAGATATAAAATATCCACCTCTGTATGCCATTGTACTGGGTCCGCCACAGAGAACAGAGATCTATAATCTATAACCGTTTAGCTCTAGTAGTAGGGGAGAATTTAGACAGATCTGTCAGATAACGTGACAGGGTTCTTTATTGCATATGGTTTATTTGCCATGTTGATGACAGTGTTGACATGTATCTGTTTAATATTCGTGGCACAATTATTGTATCTTAGAGCACAATAGTTTAAATAAAAATGGTAAACTTCCTTCATGTCTCTTTTTTATTTTACTGTAGACAGGTACGAGTGAGCGAGCAAAAGTGTGTGTCCTGGTACTGCGATCCCTGAGAGGGTCAGTAGTGTTGTGTTCTGGAGTGCCAACTCACTTGTCTCTCTGGAAAGGTTAGGAGGGCAAGTGTGGCACAATAGCAAGTCAGACTCGAGCTCATAGATCAGTGATACTCAAAGTATGGCCTGGGGGCTGTATGAAGTCCTCCTGACCTTTATGTGTGGCCCCTTGGTCAACAGCAGCACTGGACCGCTGTTTATTCAACTCAGTACTAACATTAAAATATGTTATATAAATGGGGAAGCATTTATTTAAATATTAATTACACTTAAAGAAAGGAAGTAACTAGATGTTGTGCACTGCTTAACTTTAGAAAGACATCGATTCATAAAGACATCTTGCAGCAAACGTGCACAAATATGATGAAGTCTGTTCAAATTTAAAGAGTTCAGAACCTTTTCTTCTTAGTAAATTAAATTATATCAGTGCATTGAGGAGTATTATTTTAAAAGTGATCGTTTTCAAACATGAATATAAAAGCAGTTATGCTTCTCTCTTCCCCTCACAACAATCCCAATAGTGAACTAAGAGGAAAGTCAGTTTATATCTGTACCGCTATGGTGGCCAGGGTTGAGATTATACACAAACAACATTATAGTTTATTAAATCAAACACAGGAGACATTTTTGTGCAGTGCACACCATGAAGTAATGTATTTAGAGGTCCTTTTATGTGTGGTGATAAAGAAAAAGGAGGGAAAGTGAAATAAAACAATTGCCCTGGATTACACAATTTGATCAAGTGGGACAGCCAGGATTGATCCAGGGTTTTCTGATTCCACATTGTGCATTTCAATTCAGTCACTAGATGCATATGCTTTGATTCTCCTACACCCATTTTAGCAACCCACAACGAACCCCATGATCACCACCCTGCTGACATCAGTGCAACCCTTAGTCCATACAGTGACCAAAAATGTTGGCCCATGGGAAAATGTTTGCGAGTACCCATGTCATAGATACTGATCTGGTATGGTGACTCAGTACCCTACATAGTGATGTTCAATAGTCCCAAGCATAGGTCTGTTCTAGAGCAGCATACCTGCAACAGTAGAACATGTACTGTTGTGTTTTACAATACCTAATTGTTAAATACTGCTAATTTTGCTTTTCACTATTGCAGGGGGACTATCTCTCCCATAGGGTAACATGGGGTTGCCTTGAGATATCTTTTATGGGTAATTTCCTATTGGGAGCAGATAGAGATTTGGAGTCTCTGAACTCAAAATAAAAAAAATCATCTTTTGGTGAAGTTGATTTTTAAATTGCGTGCATGAAAACACCACTTTTATAAAATGGGCATTTTCTTGCTTAACTGTTCTGTGCCTCTGCCTGTCTGCTGAATACATGTCTGGGTTGGCTGATAGTAGGGCTCTTGTATATTCACTCTAGACAGTCACAAAAGGAGCTAATCCTGATGTGCCATCACCAGGCAGATAGGCATTGGAAGTAGTTTTCCCTGACACCTGAATAAGGCTCTACCTGTCCTCATACAAAGCTGTCTCCCCCCCCCCCCCCCCCCTGTAGTGAGTCTGGAGCAAGGTCAGGGAGAGGCAGGGTGCACTATAAAGACTTTCCTTTGTAGCTTGCCTACTTCCAAGGCAGAAAGGGGTATGATTATTGGTCCTCTGACACCCCAAAATCATACTTGTGGACTGAGGACATTCTGCAAAGAAGAAGAGCTGGATGATGTAGGAAGGACTGCCACTCTGCCTGTTGCTTTGTTGCTTTGCTTTGTTGTGCTGACCTGCTGCTTGCTGCGTCTGTCCTTGGAGTGAAAGGACTGGACCTTTCTTTCTACATCCTGCTTCCAAGTTTCTCCAAGGGCTTATGCATGCTTGCCTCGTGTTAAGAAGTCTCATGGTCATCAAAGCCTTCACCTGCCAATGCCTGGACTCTTCTGCTGAGAATCCTGACTTGACGAGCAGAGCCAAATCCATGTCCTGAGCCCTTGGAAATAGAATCTAGTGATCTGAAGGTGAGTGTCCACACATCGACTCCCAGTTGCCTGCCTGAAGCATGATTCCTGATCGGTGCAGACACCACTTCATTCACCGCAAGCCCCAGCTTGCTATTGCAGCACATCAGAAAACATTGATGGAGCTTGAGTTTTGAGTACTGTGTCACCGACGTCCATGACCCCCTGCTCCAACTCTGACGCAGCACCTGCTCGAGGCTGTGAATTCGACACAGCACCTGCTCTGTAGCTCGTAAATTATCGCAGCACCTGCTTCGTCGATGTTTCACTGATGCAGAGCATCTGGATTTTTCACACATAGACTCTGGGTGCCGATTCTTCATCGACACTGCACCAAAGTAAGGAACCAATCCGTTTGTCCGAAAAATGACACATCACCTCCCCTGTCCGTAGGGAACAGACGCATCACCTCCCCTGCCAGTAAGGAACCGACACATCCCCTCCTCTGCCTAGCAGTAAAGAACATATTCATGTCCTCCCCTGTAAGTCAGGAACTGATGCATCACCTCCTAGATTTTCCTAGGTATACTCAGAGCAGGACAGGATACTGGACGTTTTGGCATGCTGCCGAGCTGGGGGTTGATTTCACTGCGGTTGGGGCTGATTTCGTTTATCGAGACCTGCGTGTGCTTCGAAATAAACAAAGCAGAACTCATTTTTTTTCAGCAGGTCCCCATCAACGAAATTAGCCCCCAGCTCGGCAAGATGCCAAAATGCCCGGTAGCCAGTCCAGCCCTGGGTATACTAGCAGCCCATCATCAATGTTTAACTCATTTGTGACTCACTTGAAGGGAAGAAATTCATCTTGTTCTTTGTTGACATAAGGCAAACCCTTCATAATGTACTTACTAATCTTTTGTAGCAGAACCTCATTTCCTGGTCTTGTCTCTATTCTGATTCCTCCAATACTCTACCAAGTACTTATCACACCTGATGAACTACACAAACTCACAGGTTCTTTGTCTTGAGAAGCGCCCTGCATAAACTATCTCCAGCAGAGTCTTTTTCTTACAATGTATTAAAGCCAACACTAGTATTTCTGCAAAAGGTGCTATGATTTGGCAATTCAGAGAGTGGCATACCCTTCTCCATGAGTGCTAAGCAGATCTGCGGGAGATCAGTTCGTTGGATGAATTTATTTCTCCAAATAAATCGTTTGAAATATTGCATACCCTATCATATCACTGATGCTTCCTTCCCAATACATTTTGGTTATGTCTTTTTTGCTTCAAAATATCTCAGAGATCATGATTACTTGCATCACTAACTATGATGCTTCTGCCTTTGATATTGAATGTCTTGAGAGATTAACTGCTGAAACACCCCCATTTCATTTGTTTTCCAAGGCCACACTGTACTGATCACTCCACATGTACTTCTGCAGTTTTCAACAACTTCCATATCGCATTTGATTTGTCTGCCCAATTGGGAAGAAATATTGCATGGTATTCTACAAGTAATAAAAAGGAATGTAGCTGATCTTTTTTTGGGTGGCTGGTGCACACTCGAGGTAATTAGGAATCTTAATTTGTTGTTCAATACTTTTCCAAATGTTGTCCTAGGTAGTCAGCATAATCTTCCATAAACTTGCATTTACTTTTGTTAGGTGTTAAGCTCTTGCCTACAAGAATTGTCAACAACTTCCTCAAGTCTTTCATCATGTTCACAACTATTTTTGCCATTTGCAAAGATGTCATTTTGGAAGTATGTTGCTCAATCAAATTCCTGTAATATTATCCCAATCAACAGATGGAGGCAGTAAACAGCAGACCAAACAGCATGTGCATATAATGGAATGCACCCTCCAGAGTCACAACGCATTGAGGAGCCTGGAGTCTATATGTAACTAAATTTGATGATATGCCACAGACATATCAAGTGAGGTGAATAAGCCAACAACTCGCTGATGTTGCTCTTGGAGGTCGAGAAACAGTCTCAAAGAATTGTCATCTTTGTGTGCCAGGACAACTGAAGCCAACCATTCAGATCCCTCAATGAGGTCAATAATGACCCATTCACACAACCTTTCACGTTCAATTAAAATCTCTTCCTTCATGTTCAAGAGCACCCTGTGAACCTTGTGCACGACAACTTTTGTGACCTTTTTTAGCACAATCCTATCTTGACATCCTCCCATTGTTCCCCAAATTTGGTAAGGAATACTTCAGGAACTTTCTTGGCCCCTAAATCTACAACATCCTCGGTCACTCAAATTTCTATTATGAAATTATTTTTTCATTACAGAGTTGGGATGATTTAAATAAATAATTATATCTAAATACCCTTGCTTATCCAACTCTGATAAATTAGACCCATTATTGGCTATGTAGATAACACATTTTTCAACACTAACTTGCAACCTCACCTTGGCATCAGAGCTGCCTAGAATTTCTACTTTATTAACCCCACTGGCAAATAAGCTGATATTAGGTTCCTTCAAAATAATCTGACCAACGTTGTACAGTTCTTTATCCCCTATCAAAGTCAAAGTAGATGGTAACCCAGAGTTTGCCATGACCCTTACTTCACAAGTATTGATTGAAGTATTGCATATTGGGGGGTTTCCTTTTCTATGTTTTATAGTTGCCAATTTACTAGTATCAGCAATCGGACTAGAATTACCATTCATTATCAATACATTTACGGTTATCATCCTCGCACTTACTTTGTTCAATAACTTTGAACATGTGATTACTACTAACTATAAGGTGATATAGATTGCCGATGTGAGCAAAATGCTATTTTTACTACATTTAAAACACACTTGTCTAGTTGTTAAAATGTGCTTTGCTCCCACAATTGAAGAAAAAAATATTTTTCAATTCTCGTGCAATTGGTATTAAAGAACTGATAATATAGTTTTGCCATTTGATATTGGTAGGGTTTCTACTGTTCTAAGTTGTACAAATGAACACATTTCTCACTACTTTGTAATCATCATTTGGACAGGAAAGCACTTATTGCTAACAGTGTTCTGAATGTTCGATTCCTATGCCTAAGGTGATAGCAGTTTCAATATCCAGATCTTCCATAGAGAGTAATTTCACTTGAATTCTTTTCTTGTTTGTCTTTTTAATTAATTGATCATGAATGATATCCTCTTTGAGATGGTGATAATTTCAAGTGCTTACAAGTGTTCTCTAAGGTGTTATAACATGAAAAATTAATAATTGTAACAAAATCAAAAAATTGGCAGTAATAGGGTGCCGATTGACATTTGGATAGAACAGATTACCGCAGGATAAGTAGTCCCATAAGTAATTATTCTGCACACAGATTCAAAATGTGCAATAGCCTGCTTTTCACAGAGCTTATAAAGATGCATACAATGAATTGTGCATGCAATGGCAAGTTGTGTCCAGGGCCGGACTGGCTACCAGGCAATTTGGCATGCTGTCGAGCTGGGGGCTGATTTCGTTGATGGGGACCTGCGTGTGCTGAAAAGATTAGTTTTGCTTTGTTTATTTTGAAGCACATACAGGTCTCCATCAGCGAAATCAGCCTCCACCGCAGTGAAATCAGCCCCCAGCTCAGCGGCATGCCAAAATACCCGATAGGCAGTCCGGCTCAGGTTGTGCCCTCTATCTCTAGGTGACGTTAACCATACACTTGCATTTATCACCAGTTTCTTGGGACTGAACAATAAAAGCATTAATTTCAGGATAGCTCCTCGAGCCCATCCTGTCATGGGCTCACATTATTCATGAGGCTGGTATTATTGGTAAACTGTGTTGACCACAAGATTAAAAGGCTTGACAAAATAAGCGGAGAAATTCTATCTTGATAGAAAAGATTACACACAGTAAAGAGGCTCAAAAAACAGCAGGCGTGTTCATTTAAAGAGCAGCAATCAAATGATAACTGGTTGGGCCTCTGTTCCTAAATAAGGGACTCGTTTTTGCTTGTGACCAGGACCAGGGGCGGACTGCTGTGCTCCCTAACACTCACCTGGATCTTCACTGTGTTGCTGCTAGCGGAACCCGCTTCGCGGGTCCCGCGTCGCCCTAGGACCAGGGGCAGAAGATCACATCACTGCGGAGCGGGACCGAGGGCTGCGAGCGTCGGGGTCTGGACTCCATCTCCCAGGAGCCAAAGGGAAACCCCGAGCCCGTGTCACCTGGGCTGCTCTCCCTCAGCGTCCCGCCCCCTGCCGCTGGCGGGATAAAGTGCCCCGTGAGGCTCGTGTAGGCGGGACTCGTTTTTGCTTGTGACCAGGACCAGGGGCGGACTGCTGTGCTCCCTAACACTCACCTGGATCTTCACTGTGTTGCTGCTAGCGGAACCCGCTTCGCGGGTCCCGCGTCGCCCTAGGACCAGGGGCAGAAGATCACATCACTGCGGAGCGGGACCGAGGGCTGCGAGCGTCGGGGTCTGGACTCCATCTCCCAGGAGCCAAAGGGAAACCCCGAGCCCGTGTCACCTGGGCTGCTCTCCCTCAGCGTCCCGCCCCCTGCCGCTGGCGGGATAAAGTGCCCCGTGAGGCTCGTGTAGGCGGGACTCGTTTTTGCTTGTGACCAGGACCAGGGGCGGACTGCTGTGCTCCCTAACACTCACCTGGATCTTCACTGTGTTGCTGCTAGCGGAACCCGCTTCGCGGGTCCCGCGTCGCCCTAGGACCAGGGGCAGAAGATCACATCACTGCGGAGCGGGACCGAGGGCTGCGAGCGTCGGGGTCTGGACTCCATCTCCCAGGAGCCAAAGGGAAACCCCGAGCCCGTGTCACCTGGGCTGCTCTCCCTCAGCGTCCCGCCCCCTGCCGCTGGCGGGATAAAGTGCCCCGTGAGGCTCGTGTAGGCGGGACTCGTTTTTGCTTGTGACCAGGACCAGGGGCGGACTGCTGTGCTCCCTAACACTCACCTGGATCTTCACTGTGTTGCTGCTAGCGGAACCCGCTTCGCGGGTCCCGCGTCGCCCTAGGACCAGGGGCAGAAGATCACATCACTGCGGAGCGGGACCGAGGGCTGCGAGCGTCGGGGTCTGGACTCCATCTCCCAGGAGCCAAAGGGAAACCCCGAGCCCGTGTCACCTGGGCTGCTCTCCCTCAGCGTCCCGCCCCCTGCCGCTGGCGGGATAAAGTGCCCCGTGAGGCTCGTGTAGGCGGGACTCGTTTTTGCTTGTGACCAGGACCAGGGGCGGACTGCTGTGCTCCCTAACACTCACCTGGATCTTCACTGTGTTGCTGCTAGCGGAACCCGCTTCGCGGGTCCCGCGTCGCCCTAGGACCAGGGGCAGAAGATCACATCACTGCGGAGCGGGACCGAGGGCTGCGAGCGTCGGGGTCTGGACTCCATCTCCCAGGAGCCAAAGGGAAACCCCGAGCCCGTGTCACCTGGGCTGCTCTCCCTCAGCGTCCCGCCCCCTGCCGCTGGCGGGATAAAGTGCCCCGTGAGGCTCGTGTAGGCGGGACTCGTTTTTGCTTGTGACCAGGACCAGGGGCGGACTGCTGTGCTCCCTAACACTCACCTGGATCTTCACTGTGTTGCTGCTAGCGGAACCCGCTTCGCGGGTCCCGCGTCGCCCTAGGACCAGGGGCAGAAGATCACATCACTGCGGAGCGGGACCGAGGGCTGCGAGCGTCGGGGTCTGGACTCCATCTCCCAGGAGCCAAAGGGAAACCCCGAGCCCGTGTCACCTGGGCTGCTCTCCCTCAGCGTCCCGCCCCCTGCCGCTGGCGGGATAAAGTGCCCCGTGAGGCTCGTGTAGGCGGGACTCGTTTTTGCTTGTGACCAGGACCAGGGGCGGACTGCTGTGCTCCCTAACACTCACCTGGATCTTCACTGTGTTGCTGCTAGCGGAACCCGCTTCGCGGGTCCCGCGTCGCCCTAGGACCAGGGGCAGAAGATCACATCACTGCGGAGCGGGACCGAGGGCTGCGAGCGTCGGGGTCTGGACTCCATCTCCCAGGAGCCAAAGGGAAACCCCGAGCCCGTGTCACCTGGGCTGCTCTCCCTCAGCGTCCCGCCCCCTGCCGCTGGCGGGATAAAGTGCCCCGTGAGGCTCGTGTAGGCGGGACTCGTTTTTGCTTGTGACCAGGACCAGGGGCGGACTGCTGTGCTCCCTAACACTCACCTGGATCTTCACTGTGTTGCTGCTAGCGGAACCCGCTTCGCGGGTCCCGCGTCGCCCTAGGACCAGGGGCAGAAGATCACATCACTGCGGAGCGGGACCGAGGGCTGCGAGCGTCGGGGTCTGGACTCCATCTCCCAGGAGCCAAAGGGAAACCCCGAGCCCGTGTCACCTGGGCTGCTCTCCCTCAGCGCCACGCCCCCTCATTTAATTGGAGGAAGCGGTCTATAATAACTGTTGAGCCCTGCTGCGCGGGAGCGCGCGGGAGCGCCCGGGGCGAAGCCCGGGCAAAGGGCGGGCCCTCTGAGGCCCTCGTAGGCCTGAGGAGGCCGGGCAGGGCCATCCCCCTAACAACAACTGCTGTACGTAGACCCCGATTTTTCTATATTGGGTCATGGCTACTGAGGAGGACACCCCAGGGAGAAAGGTCAGTCTGCGTAATGGGTCCCTGGAGAACTACTTCCAAAAAAAGAGCGAGGGGGACGAGGACTCCACACTAGCTAAACGTAGGGCAGAGCGTCGTCGTTCTGTCGAGAGTATGAAGCTCAAACCTCTCTTGGATAGCTCCTCGCTAGCCACAAATCAGGAAGTAGGTCCTATACACTTGAATGTGGCTAACACTAGTTTAGAGGACGTCCCCTTATTATTCCGTGACTTTGTATCCACACCGTCTATAGCTGAGGATAATAGTACAATTGTTACCCTTACCCCCGGCCCTAGTCGCACTAAGACAACCTTTAAACCTAGGCAACAGAAACCCAAGCCGCCACCTGCGGTACAGATTCACCGTCCACCACCAAATAAAAAAAGAAGGAAATGTAGGCAGGCCCTAGGCAAAGCTAAAATCTCGCATTTAGATTTTGGGAATAAGGATCAAATCCCCCCTCTAAATGATATTACCTTAGCAGATGTTCAGGACCCGACACCATTAGTAGATCCAATATTGATTTGTAGCTTACCTGAAGCAGCCACAGAGGTTGGGCCTCCAGAAAATAGTACCAGTAATATTGATAGGGATATTACATCCTCCCCAACATTGATGGGGAACTTGGAGTTCATGTTAAGATCTCTCCTTGTACCTATCAATGAGTCGATAAAAAAGGTGGAAATAAGACTCACCATATTGGAAGCTGCTATGACTAGTTTAGCTACTCTGACAAAAACCCAAGGGAGTGGGGTGGCGCAACCTACACCTGCAATAAAGCCCCCCCCCACGAATGCCCAAAAGACCCCACATGTGGTAGCCCAGCTGTCTAAGGAACAATCCCGACCCAAGGGTATAGCCGACCCTCCCCCTGTAAATCCAAATCCTCCTAAAAATGACAGGTTACCTGCTGTTGAATCAGGTGGTACTCTAAATACATCAAACCCTAAGGTCCCGGCAAGCATCAGTCAAGATGATCAAGGGGAATATAGTAAAAATAGAGTAACATGTAAAAAGGTGCCGCCAGTGGAGATTCCCCCTGAAGCGGTGCCCTTTGTGGTGGTACTAACAGGGGTTCCCCAGTTAACTGCTAACAAAAAAGAGGGATATGTTGACCTGAAGAATAAAATCATTCACTGGTTAAGAACGTATAGACCGATAGCGCCAAATATAGATGGAGATATAGCCCACGTCAGGCGCATTAACTGGTTGGGCTCCAGAACAAAAGATCTGGAGGGGGATCTAGTTGTGATCAACTTTAGAGACCCTCGGGCAGTCGACTATATAATAAACTGGTCATCAGGAAATGGGGGAACTTGTATAATCCCTCGGGCTCTTACATATTTTTACCCCAGGCAAGAGGATGCTCCCTTTAAATACCCATACAAGTCTTATCCCCTTAGGCCTCCACCCTTACCACTTATACTGCCCCATAACAACAATTATAATCATTTTGGGCAATATTTTCCCCTACCACCAGATCAGTTTTCTGCCTGGTCTACTGTCCCTTACAGGCATACGACAAACCATGGTAATAGGATGAACCATCTGAGGCCTTTTACTCCACTGGACACTTACAATCGGTTTTCCCAGCTTTCTAGGCTGGAGGATTGTGATTGATGTTCAGTTCCAGGGGGGGAGTCCTGTGAACCTCTGGGTGGGGAGGCTCCGACAAGAGCCCTTGGTAGTACAGATATAGTAGACGACTGTTCACTACTAGTACAAACGGTTAGCACATGTGACGTTATAGAGGCTTCTCCTTCTGATGAGCCAATGTCTAGTGTGGTTGGTCACCCTATAATACCTACTCTCCGGGCTCAGGAGGGGGAGTGTCTCAAGAACAGGGCGGATAGGATAGGTAGTAATGGGGGGGAGTTAACCTTGGTACCCAATGGTCGGCAGGTAATAAATTTCCTTTCATGGAACATTGCAGGCCTAAAAAGGAAGCTAGATATCCCTGAATGGCACGCGTTTATTGAGAGGTTTGATGTCTGCCTTTTTCAGGAGACTTGGTGTCTACTACCCCTACATAAATCAGGGTACACTACTTATTTCCTGCCAGCGACAAGTAAGGGGAAGGGTAGACCTGCGGGTGGTCTTATGGCGTGGATCAAAGTGGAATTAAATTTGGAGGCCACCCCCCATAACCTTGAGTGTAAGGACATACTCCACCTCTCCCTTAAGGGGAAGTCAGTAGGTAGCAGGCTTGACATTTTTAATGTTTATGCGAGAGGGACACCTGGGGATTCGGCTTCTTTGACAGTAGCAGCTCTGGACTCCGCCCTAGATAATTGCCCTGCTGCAGCAAAAATTATCGTGGGGGGGGATTTCAACTGCACGTTTGAACCCCTCCTCGGGGATGACCCCTTGGGTATCGAGGAGGAGGATTCAAAATGGTCCATCCCAAGTTTATCTCTCCCTCCCATCAGGAAGTGGTCGGCTAGGGCAATCCAACTTAATACATTGACTAGGGTCCATAAGCTCAGAGCCCTCAATGGTAGGACTACATCCGATCAGGTTGGGGCACTGACCTTTAATAGGCTCACTGGGCCATCTCGTATTGATTACATCTTAATGGATATTAGTTTTTGGCCGGAGCTTATAGATATGGAAGTCCTCCCAACCCAGGATAGTGACCATAACCCCTTGTGCTGTAAGTTCTATTGGGGCACTCTTAAAGCTAAGAGGCCGAACGGCCCTTTAAAATTATCTAAAGAGATTATCCCCTATAGTAACAACCGAAGATTAAAATGGGGCAAGGCCAAACTTAAGGAGGAAGATCTTGGTGCGATAAAGCAGTTGGTGGAGGGCTTGACCTCCAAGCTGGAAGACGGGTTGGATGTACATAAGACTAGTAGGGTACTATACCCCCCTCTTGACTCAGTATATAAGGATACAATCGATCATGTTGGTAATTATTTTACCTCAAAAGGGAAAAGAAATAGGGTGGCCTTAAACCCCCCCGCTACTAGTAAACCATGGTATACGCCATTGTGTAAGGGAAAAAGGAATCAGCTAACAAAAGCCCTAACCTTGGGGGATCCTTCGATGGTTAGAGCGGCCAGGAAGGATTACCTCAAAGTTCAATTAAAGGCCAAAAGTGAGTGGGAGGAACAGCATTGGCTGGACTTATCCAATGCCGTTAAAAGTAAGAACCCGAATCTCTTTTGGGATCTGATCAATGGTTCTAGACGTAGGAAAACGCAACCCTTGGCTGTCCATATAACCAGCCAGCAGTGGTTTGACCATTTCTCACTACTGTATGGTGGAAATGCGGAAAAGCCTAGCTGTGAGGTAGTTAGTCGGTGGGATGGTGATCTCGTAGGGGCGGACGAGCCTCCCTTTACGTCTATAGAAGTAGAGACGGCGATTAGACATCTAATCCCGAGGAAGGCAGCAGGACAAGATGGGATCCCCGGAGATTTGTTGATAGCTGAGCCGCAGGTTTGGGCTAAATTAATTGCCACAATTATGAATCTGATCTCCAGGGGTCACCAGGTTCCTGAATCCTGGAAGGGGGCGGAGGTCGTCACTGTGTACAAGAAGGGGGAAAGAGAGGACCCTGCGAATTACAGGCCCATCAGTCTGATTGATATAATTCAGAAAGTAGTCGGCAGGGTCATCATTTCAAGAGTAGGAGATTGGATAGAGGGGGATAGTATTCTCTCGCACCTGCAGGCGGGTTTTAGAAAGAAGATAGGCACGATGGATCAGGTCTTTCGCTTTTTTGTTATCTACTGGAAGGAAGTCACCATCAAGAAAGGCAGTCTATATATGGCCTTTATAGATCTCAAAACTGCATTTGACCTGGTCCCCCGTGCAAAATTATGGGAGATTTTAGGCGAAATGGGATTCCCAAGTGGTCTCCTGACCCTTGTCATAAGGCTCCATGAGGGGAACTATGCAAGGGTTAGATGGGGAACCCAGGGGAATTTGACAGAGAAAATCCCTGTGCAAAGAGGAGTACGCCAGGGCTGTGTTATGGCTCCGACTCTTTTCTCCCTATTTGTGAATGGAGTGGTGGACCATCTGAAGGGGGAGGAGTCGGATGCTCCATCCCTGGCGGGGGAAAAAATCCCCACTCTCCTCTTCGCCGATGACACCTTACTAATCTCCAAATCCCCTGGGGGCTTACAAAAACTCCTGAATCGGTTTAGCTCCTTTTGTACTGCTCGAGGCTTAACCATCAATACCTCTAAAACTAAACTGATGGCATTCTCCCCCTCTAAGAGATTTAAAAATAACTTCTTGCTGAACGATGCCCCCTTGGAGTTGGTCGAGTCCTTTGACTACCTTGGAGTCAGGATAAATAGCCGTATGACATGGAAGGATCACTTGGCCAAAATGTTACTTAACCATCAAAGGGTTTCGGGGATGGTCCTGAGGGAATTCCGTGAATCCAGCAGTAAACCTATCTCCCCGGCGATGGCCATTTATGAGGGCCAGATCCTCCCAGCTGCTTTATACGGCGCGGAACTATGGGGGTTCGAAAATGTATCCGATTTAACAACTGCGGAAAACAAATTCTTAAGAAAGTTGGTGGCTCTTCCTGCCTCCACCCCATTAGTTCCCTTGAGACTAGATCTGGGCAAAAGAGCATTAAGTGACCTGGTAAAACTACGCCCGTTGCTCTACTGGACTCGCCTACGAAGAACGGAAGAACTTGCTAAATATGCCGAGGGGCTGGATGACCTCCTCCTATTGGATACCGGGGAAAAAATTGGATGGTTGTATAAATTGAAGGACTTAGTGCTCAAGTTAGGCCTAAGAGACGCTTGGGAGTCACAATCGCCGCCATCAAAGGAGATGATCAAAAAGCTATACTGGGACTGGGTCCTGAGTAACATGTGGAGGGACCTAGAAGGAGGCACTCTTACGGACCTATTTTTGTCATTTAAATGCACGAGGAAATTAGAGCCCTTCTTGGACTTGATAACCAAACCCCTTGACCGCGCTCTATATATAAAATTGCGTTATGGGACACTTCCGGTGCACGACTTTATGTCAAGATGGTCTAATTCTGGCACCCCCCCGCGTTCATGCCCTGGATGTGCTGCACCAACTGAGTCAGTGGCCCATGTATTTTTTGGCTGCCCTGCATATAAAGGGGCGCGCAAATCTTGGCTAAAACCTGTGTGCAGGGAATTGGGCCTGAGGTGTCACAGATCAGCCCTTCGAGTCCTCTCTACTGACTGCTCATCTCCCTTTATGATTTGTGGGGTAGCAAAGTTCTTGGGAAGTGTATGGATGATACGATCCCGCCTTCTGAAACTCCAGTCGTGAGGTTAATATACTGACGGGGTTCAATAAGTATCAGATCAGTGTTGGAGTTGTAAATTGTTTTTTTTTTTTTTTTTTAATTGTATTTTAAATATTTATATCTGTTGGAAATGTATTGTATTGTATATGTTGACTTTTATGGTGACAAAGTCGCCGAATAAAGTACTTTGGATAAATAAGGCTTGTTAAGTAGAGGGTCCTGCAATACAGAAGACCTGATTAAAAACAACATCTATGAATCAGCATGCATGTTTCTATAGAAGAAGGTAGCATGTGGTTGGAAGGGTATACAGGTTGTAGGAAATCCTCGTTCTGAGAAAAAACAATGCTTGATCACACTTCTCACACACACATTCAAGGAACTATCACATTAGGCCCCACCTACCTGAACAATAGCATCTCCCTCCACCAACCAGCCACACACCTACACTTTGCAGGATTCCTACTCGCACATATCCCATTCTTACACAGAACTAGATGAGGAGGCTGTTCTTTCTCTTGCATCACTCATAAAGCCTGCAGCTGCCTCCTACTCCAGATCTGTGCATCCTCCGCTCTTCTTGAATTTCTCATGAAGCTGAAGACCTGGTTTTTCAAATAGCTAACCTCCCTCAGGCAGGACTAGGCACGCACTACTTTACAAATACACATACCATAACAAACCATAACACGTTAATTTGGGTAGGGTCTTGCCAATGATGATCTGCGTAGATGGGAGCCTGAAAATATGATTCAGAAGTGTGCATTGTATAAAGGCATGTGAGTAGAGTAAGAAGAATGACGGTGTAGGGGGGGTTTGCCAGCATAGATAAAAGGACAAAAAGGGAGTTGCAAAATGAGTACTAGTGAATGCCCCAGAGTCCAAGAGACTGCATGAAAGAAGACAAAATGAATAAAAAGAAATTAAGAAGGTTATTTTGAAAAGTGAGCATAAAACACAACTTCTGTACCAAGATCTATTGTCAAGTCACTGATTTTGTTGTAGGATGGTGTACTGGCTAACATAAGCAATGTTACTCAACCCATCCCTATGATGGGACCACCAAATACTTAAGCGTGCAGCTCATAACACACTTTATGAAAAAGCAGTGCAACAAAGCTCAGAAAGCGAATGTGCGGCTCTGAATATCCATATCTTCTAATATGTGGTGCTGCTGTTCCCCAGTGCTGTCACACAAACAGGCTGCTTGCCACCACACACACACCTTTGCACCATCCAGTACAAAATACCATTCTGAGATTAACGTCAAAACGTTTCCTACATTGAAAGTGACGAAACAGATAAACTGCTGAATACCTTTCAGTTGACAGATAGCCTCGATTTTGACACTTCTGAGAGAACAATGTCAAACAGTCATCAACTGTGCTAACTATGGGGCTCCTTAGGATCGCGGACGGGCTTGAGTCCGTCCGCGACCCCAGAGTAGGAGGGAACGCCCGCATGGGCAGCGGCGTTCCCTCCGTGCAGATTAGGATGTGACCACCAGGGTGGCGGTCACATCCTTCATCTTTAACATTGCGGTGCTGTCTAATATGCTTTAGAAATGTTCATGTGTAATATTGAAAGGTGTCATGTTTGAACTCCACGATCACTTACGTGAAAATGTGCACCAAGTGAGAAGAAAGAAAACGATGTGTTGTGTTTATACTAAGAGACTAGGAGTTACGCTCACTTCATAATCTAGCTGGTGGCTGCCGCACTGTCTTTCCCGGTCGCCACAGAGGTAAGTCATGCTGCCCTGGATGTGGCTGGCTCCCCAACCGCGCTTTATCATCGTCTCCCAACAAGAAGACCGATAGTGTTGGGTATCTCTGCATGCTGTTAAATACCAGATCTGCGTGCAGACACGCACAAGACATTTTTGAGCTCCTTCATATGGAAAAGCCACTTTGTCTTATGCTGACTGAGACATGGTTGGGAGAATTTTCAAATCCTGATGTTGCCATGGCTATTCCGCCTGACTATAATATCTTCAGGAAGGACAGAGCCAAGGGAAGGGGCGGTGGAGTGGCACTGGTGGTTAAGAAGGGCGTGCCATGTGCTATTCTACCAGTGGATGATATCCGCGGCTCCGAGATCCTTGCTTTTTCTATCACTCTGGCTCCCCACCAATCCGTTAAAGGATTATTAGTATACAGACCGCCTGGCCCACCTGGAACCTTTTTTGAAGACCTCGATTTGGTTTTGCTGGGACTGGCCCTGAAAGCAGAACATTGTATAGTAGCCGGGGATTTCAACTTCCGTATGGATGATCCGTCGGACCCGGATGCTATCAAACTATTGGAGGCTACGGCCCCGCTGGGCCTGATCCCCCACCTTCAGGGGCCTACGCATGACAAGGGACATACTCTTGACCAGGTCTTCTCGACATCTCCTCTCGAGGTGAAAGAGATTATCCCGGTGCTATGGTCAGACCATCGGCTTGCCAAATTCTTGATTAGAGGCACAGCTAAATTGTCTACTTCTGTGTCCCAGCAGCAGGGTCGAGTCCCTAGGGCATACCATCGAGTGACCCCTGCGATGCTGGCCCAGGCCGCTCTGGATCACCCTTGCCCCCTCTCAGGTGACCTGGAGAAGGATTTGGAGTCTTTGCAAGCATGGCTTTTAGATAGGCTGAACGATATTGCCCCGGTGTTGGCCCCCCGCTTAACTTCGAAACGGGTTTCGGCTCCCTGGTTCACCGCAGCACTGTCGGCTACGCGGCAGCAGTGTAAGGCAGCCGAAAGAGCCTGGCGTTCACAATACGACTCTGTGGCTAGGCTTACCTATAAGACGGCGGTTAAGGCCTATCACCGGGACATTCGCCTTGGAAAAAAAGCCTACCTTGCAGGGAGGATAGAAGCCGCCTCCAACTCCTGTAAGGAGATTTTCACCATAGTGAGAGAAATCATGGCTCCGCGGTCCAATACATCTGAAGAGATGCCCTCTGAATCCTGGGCTTCTGATCTTGCTAACTTTTTCACCAGCAAGATTAAACTTATACAGGACTCTTTTCCACCGGTGGCGCCCGCGGGGCTGTCCAACCCAGAGGATGACTTGTACCCTCTGGCCCCGCCCGGTCCGACGTTGGCTGTGTTTCCACCTATCTCAGCCCCTGCTTCCTTAGCACTGATGGGCAATCTCAAATCTGGGTCACCCCTGGACCCTTGCCCGGCCATATTTTTGGCAAAAATCACGGAAGTGATAAACCCACTGGCAAACCCTCTCCTGAACCTCTCGCTGAGCCAGGGAGTGGTTCCGCAGGCCTGGAAGCAGGCAATGGTCATCCCTTTGCTTAAGAAGCCTGGTCTCGACCCTAAGGCCCCAGTCAACTATAGGCCTATCTCTCTGTTGCCGGCTCTCACAAAAATTTTGGAGAAGCATGTTCAGACGGTGCTCTACAATTTTCTGGAAACACCCCAGATTCTGCATGCCACCCAATCCGGCTTTCGCCCAAATCTCAGCACAGAGACCGCGCTCCTAGAGGTTTCAGAGACCATTAAAGGGGTTCTGGACACTGGGGGCAAAGCCATGCTGTTGATGTTGGATTTGTCGGCGGCTTTCGACACCGTCCCCCATGACGGCCTTCTCGCAAGACTCTATGAGATTGGACTACGGGGGACGGTGCTCAGCTGGTTTTCCTCCTTCCTAGCTGGCCGCCGGCAAATGGTCTGGGCCTCCCCAGATTCCGCCGTGATGCCGCCTCTGGGAGTCGGGGTTCCACAGGGCTCTATACTGAGCCCGACCCTTTTTAACATCTTCATGACCCCTTTGGCGGCGCTGGCGGAGTCGTTCGGGGCCCAGATCGTATCCTACGCCGACGACACCCAGCTCCTCTTCTCTTGTAAGAGAGGAGGAGACTTTGAGGGGGAGAGTATCCGGGATTGCCTTGGGGCTGTTTTCAAATGGTTCCAACTGAACAGCCTCAAGTGCAATTCCGATAAGTCCGAGGTACTCTTCTTTGGGTGCGCTACGGAGCCAGACTGCAAGCTAGGTGGCCCATTAACATGTTCCCTCCGTCTTGCTCATCCCAAACTGCTAAGAACTTGGGGGTCAAGATGGACAAGGGTCTGACGCTGAAATCCCAGATCCTTGGTGTGACGGGCACCTGCTTCGGCCTCCTTAAGATGCTGCGGAGGTTTTTACCTCTTTTGTCTGAAGAACATAGGAAGCTGACTGTGCAGGCTCTGATAGGCTCTAGGCTAGATTATTCCAACGTTCTTTACCTGGGCCTGCAGGAGTACCTGCTACAGCGGCTCCAAGTCGTGCAGAACGCTGCCGCGAGGGCCATTTTTGGCCTGAACAGACGAGCCAGTGCTGCGGGCCTGCTGCAGACGTTACACTGGCTCCCCATCCGCAAACGGATTGCTTTTAAGGCATTAACTTTGGCCTATAAGGCTCTCCATGTGGTGGGAGCGAAGTACCTCCAAAAGAGACTTGCCTTTTATCATCCGGCTCGCTCTCTGAGGTCAGAATCTCTGTTCCCGGCGGCTGTACCGCGAGTGAAGAGAGCTCGCATTGGAGGCTGCTCCTTTGGCCTGCTGGCGCCACAGTTGTGGAATTCATTGCCGCTCACACTCCGGGGAGCCACCAGCCTACTTGCATTTAGGAAAGGCCTCAAAACCTGGCTGTTTACCCAGTAGGCTGTCCCGCTGTTTCTCTCTGTTTTCTTTTGCTGCATCCCTCCCCCTTTTTTTACTGTGTTGTGTTATTGTGCTGTAGGTCTCCTTATTTAAAGCGCCGGGACACTCTTTTTGAGTAGCCGTGCGCTATACAAAAATAAATATAACATAACATAACATAACTAAGGGCAATGTGAACTAAAGCATTTTCCCATAGACACAAAATGGGTAAAATCATGTAATACATCTGGCACTAAATGCTCTGAAACTTTTCGGGAATAATCTTCATATATGTTCTAATGAGAATTACTAGAACAATATTAATACTTTAAGTTTTGAAATATTTTTGTAGAGTGGCAGTTTAAAAATGGAGTAATATGTCAAAGCTACACCTGCTAATTACAATTAAACTGAGATGCTTTATGAATGCAAATAGGTTGACAGGAACAATATAAGGTGTTAAAGACTATAAATGAAATGTACATTTACAATATTTTATATTCTATAATTCATAAACTAAAAACTCAATTGAGGCCTGCATTTTCCTTGCTTTGCTCAATGGAAAGGCTTCCTAAACTTACAATGTGAAGAGAAACTATGGCCCTCATTATGATACAGGATGGATCAGCTGCCTGACTGCCATGGGAATTGACAAATTCCACCCACCAAGGCTGAGAGCCAATCTAAGCTGTATTACAATGCAGGCATGCATCTCCTCCAACTGTGGTGGTCGGAAAAAGCTTGGCTTGGAGCTCGGCAGTCGGAAAGCTATCATTACGGACTCTGGCAGTCAGACGTTACTTGTCGTGTATCATTGCAGCAGCGGTTCCTCCTCTAGAGCGGAGGACAGTCAAGGCCCATGGAGGAAGTTCCATGGGGCGGAAAGACGGGGCGGGGGAGGAGCAGTGTGGGGGGTAGTAAATGTTGTGTTCTAGTTTATTTACGCCTGTGGCGCCACAGGCGTGCAACGTGGCACCAAGTGACCAGTATAATAAAATGGGCCCGCACGTACGTACGCCAGTTGGCAACGAATTGTAGAGCCACAAACAGCACCCTAGTATCCGTGTACTTTATTATAATCAAAGGCCACGTGTCAGGCCTATAGACCCCCAGGTTCCCCCTGAGTGTAGCAAACCCTGCGGGCCCCCCTGTCTATACAACCCCCCACGACACAACAGCTGGCGACGAGGGTGGGTGTACCCTCGCTGTGTGTGTCGCGCCTACTCTGCTGGGGCGGCCGCGAGCTCTGTCATCGGCTCGTGGCGCTCGTGCCCTACAGATCTGCCCGCTGTGCGGCAACGTGACAAAGAACCAGACCGGGGTGCTCCGGTGGCTGCGCTCTCTACAGGTAAGCCGCTGTGCCTTGCATGTGCACAGGACCGCCTCCTCGCCGCACCTTGTCACATGGGCGGAGCCCCGAGTGAAGAGTCGTCCGGGGCCTCTGCCAGCCGCTTACAAGTCCCGCGTGGAAAGCCCCGGCAGCGCCGCTTACCGGCAGGCAGCGGATGCGTGAAGCACTCTGCCGGGTGAAGCCGCAAGGGAGGGTCCGCGCTGCTGCTAGGCCCTTGCCACGCGCCCTTGACTCTGCGCAGCCCGTGAACAAGGGCCCTGAGCCACGTGCACTGCTCCCAGGCCCTAATTTCACGGGGAGAAAGCTCAGCGCCTCTGAAGGGGTGGTAAGGAGCCCCATATGGTGGGAGAAAGCCCAGCTTCACAGGAAGGACCACAGGGGAGCTGCACACCAAAGCACATCACAGTGGCACAAACACAAGGAGGCTACCCACACACACAGGGACAGCGTGACAAGTACACTCAGGCCCAGCAGCCTACAACAGTCAACAAGCATTGGCAAAATCCAACTCCCATATTGGTTTGTGGAGTAAAGGAGTG